>NC_051182.1:90584378-90661708 GCF_013339695.2 Rhipicephalus sanguineus | reverse complement strand
GCGTCCACTCTTGCTTCGTTGCCTCGCCAAGCTTCGTTTTGCTTGTTCACGAACTCTGCTGGTTTGCAGATTTGTTCGGCTTTCTCGAGCGTCCCCATATCCTTCTCGCGCAGCATTTTTGCTCTCAGTATAGTGTTCCAGGCGCCAAATACGATTTGGTCGCGAATCATCGAGTCAGAAAGCGAACCGAAGTTGCAATACCTTGCTTGCTTGCGCAGGTCTCTTACAAAACGCTCCACTGGCTCAGCTTCATCTTGCGTCCTTGTTTTGAAGACGTATCTTTCAAAGAATTTGTTTTGCTGCGCTGCGCAGTACTCTTCACATTTTTTTACCAAAGTGTGGTAGTCTTGCTTGTTCACGCCTTCAGTGAACGTAACGGTATTGAAGACTTCTAATGCGTCATACCCAGCAGCAGTTAGGAGCCTGGTTGATTTGGCAGCTTCTGTCATTGGCTTTACTGGCTCTGTTGCTTGTAGAAAGAATGCGAACTTCTTCTTGAACACCTCCCAGTTCTTTTGAACATTTCCTATCCGGCATAATCGGGCAGGTGGCTTCAGTAGTTCCATGATTTTCGGCACAGCCGAAGCGACGTAGAAGCATCCGCCGTGGATCCGCCCACTTCTGACACCATGTATCAGCCACAGGTAGGCTGATCAAAGATAGAACGGTCACCGATGAAATTGGAAGCAGCGATGCTTTGCCGGGTCTGTTGTTGTCGCTTATGTGAGCCATTATCAGGTCGATGCGCACTCCGGTGCGCATCACGAGTGATACACATCATGAAACAGCAATGTGTTCTGTTCCTTAAATTGTTTTATTTGTGTATGTGGGATACGTTTTCTTGCTTATTTTTGGCTTCCCATATGCTCCGCGGATTTAAATCTGTTCTTTTTGGAAATTATTCTTGTAAGCAAAATAAATTTTGGCGTTCCGATGTCCGCATGTAGTGAATAAAAGTGGTGTCGCGTTGACACGAGCAGTGGTAATCTAACGTTTTCAATCAATGTCTCGGCCGTAGTCTTACACATTTGCAGAGCTATATTTTACAGCGAAAGCTGTTATGAGATCACAACAAGGGCCGTTTTTGGCGCAGTAGTTGTCCGCCGCCGAAACGAAAAGAATGGAACGAGGTTCGAACCTGGGCCCTCTGCGTGTGAGCCCAGTATTTAACCTCAGAGCCATGCCGGTGCTTGAAACTGCTTTGCAAAATGACCCTATACAGGCTTCATGTCGGGAAGGAACCACATTAACATATGTAATATAGCGTGGTAGAAGAGCAAAATAACAACCAAGTGTCACACAACGCGAATTCTGTAAGCAGGCGTCACACAATGCGAATTCCGCAACGAGTGGGTTGTTGAATGCTTCCAACCCATTACAAAAGGTTCTGCCATAATTCTTCATCGTGATCAGTCACAGCACCAACAAAGTGCCCATAATGCCTTACAGGTGTTTAGCAAGTACTACGGTTCTGCGCAGATTGAAGAAAAATTGCATAGTGGCTGCTTCTCTGCTTCAGAAAAATTATGATGATTTATAGCGTAGTGGTTTCCTCGCAAGTGCACATCTATTGGTTCCAAGGAAGCCCATAAAGCTCCCATGGTCCATTTCCTGAGGGTCTCAATAAAGTTAATTCCCTCTTTCATTCTCTCTCTTTCCACGTTAGCGTATGTTACAAAGCGTGGTGGGAGAATGAAATAACGACCGGGTGTCACACAATGCGAATTACGTAACTGGTGGGTCCTTTAAAGCTTTCAACCCATTACAAAGGGATCAGCCGTAATTCTTCATCGCCATGAACCGTCGCATCAACAAAGTGCACATAATGCCTTACAGATGGTACCTCGCTTCTCCGCAGAATGACGAGTAATGTCGTGGTGGGTGCTTCCAACTTCACAAAAATTATGATTTGTGGCGTAGTGGGTATGTCCCTAGTGTACTTGTATCAGTAGCCACAAGAGAGTTTATAACGGGCTCAAGAAATGCCGCTCTTCGAGCTTTCGCTGTGACTGTGCTGCGCTTTCCGCGCAGGCCTGGCGTTTTTTAGCTAATGCGGGTGCTTTGAACTTCAATCGGACAGCGCACACAGTCCACCGGTTCCAAAAAGTCACAGCTTCGCCGCAAGGGGGAAGCAATGAATGCGATAGCAAGAAATCGAATGTCACACGAAGAACCAGAAGCAGCTCGATACTTGCAGCGTGCTGCTCAAGCACAAAGAAGGACGCCCTAAATGAACGCACAGGCATGCACAGGGCAAGCGTGAATTAACAACTGTCATTGTTGTTACGCCTATGTGCTTGAGCAACACGCTGCAAGTGTCGACAATGGAGAATCAGACGCTTGCTTGCTTGACCCTTAATTCTTGGCTCTTAACCACTACGGGGGATTGGCCATAAAATCGGCGGTTAATATAAGTGGGAAAACTTATAATTTAGACGCTCTTAGATATTTCTTCTTCTTTTAAACTGCGGCGCGTGGAGTGACCCTCTGCGTCTCCTACCACAGGGGGCGTCTGATGCAGGGTGTTCCTAAAGTCACTGGAACGGGAAAAGTACCGCGTTCGTTTTCTCTTCGCCGCCGCGCCCTTTCGGCGGCTTCGCCACATAAATGGTCCAGCTCGCTCGCTTGCCTCGCTAGCGTCTCCCGGCCGCCGACGAACTGCGCTTTGAAGGGCGATTGCTTTTATAGCCTCAGAAAAGCGTGCAGGAACATTACGAAATTCCGTATCGTTTTGGCACTTCACCGTAAGCCTGTCGAGGCATCGATGAAGGCCTGGGTGCCGCGCTTTCGGGTGCAGCGACCGGCGGGAAACGGGCAAAGCCCTCTTTGCTATTCCCAGAGAGGAAAGGATGCCAAGGGAAGGGCTGTGTGGCTGCACAGAATACGGCGCGAAAAATTTGTTCCCATGACTGATAACCACCTTTTTGAGGCAAGCGTTTCATTGAGATTTCACAAATGTTGGTTCGGGGAATGTCGGCGTCTCCGCTGCACTAGTGCAGCTTGTTTGGCGTGGTTACTGCAGAAGGTTCATGCACAATAACATTGCCGGGCAGCTCTTAATTATGTTTGGCGTAAAACTGACGCCTTTGACCTCACATATAACAATCCGTGCGCCATGAAAACTGACTGATACAGATTGGTAGTGCGTGACGTGACTGTATGACGAACATAAATAACAGTGTGTACCATGAAAATAATGGCACGCATGTAATGTAAGGCATCATTTACATGCCATGTTCACGGTGCACTCGCGGCCGGTTCGCTGGCTTGATATGCACCAAAATCGGTATTCCGTGACGTGACTGTATGACGAACATAAATACCAGGTGGCAACATGAAAATAATGGCACGCATGTCACGTAAGGCATGATTTACATGCCATACTCATGGTGCACCCGCGGCCGGTTCGCTGGCTTGATATACACCAAGATTGTTAGTGCGTGACGTGCCTGTATAATTTTGGCTCTTGTGTCAAACCGGCAGATCCCACGCATTGTGGGAATCAATCTAATGCGAAGCAGCCAGCAAAGAGCTGCATATATATCTTCTTGTTTGTCTTTGAGGCAGACGAAATCATTCATGTCATGACATCTAGTTCACTATGTATCGCATGTTTGTCATTCATGCATACAAGTAGAATCTAGTATATACAACGCATGACCTGTAATTTATGTTCGTCACGGACCCATGTCATGCCTTACGAAATTTGGTATACATCCAGTTAACAAAACGCCCGGAAGTGCACAAAGGCAGTGTAATGTAAACCATGCCGTACGTGTCATGCATGCCATGGTTTTCACTTTAGCACCTGTCATTCATGTTCGTCATACAGTAACCTCGCGCTATACCAATTTTGGTGTATATCAAGCTACCGAACCGGCCGCGAGCGTACCATGAGCGTGGTAAGTAAGTGATGCTGTACATGACATGCAAGTCATGATTTTTATGTTACCGCCTGTCACTAACGTTCATCATAAAGAAATATCTGTCATATCAGTTTTGGTATATACGCATTTCACTAAACGACCGCGAGTGCCCCGAGACCATGTCATGTAAATCATGTTTTACATGGTATGCCTGCCATGATTTGCACGTTATGACCAGTAACTTATGTTCGTCATACACTCTTGTCATGCCATGTCAATTTTTGTGTGGATAAAGCTAGCGAATCGGCCGCGAGCGCACCATGAGCGTGGCATGTAAATCATGCCGTAATATCATAATTTTCATGTAACCACCTGTAGTTTATATTCGCCATACAGTCATGTTATGCCATACCAAATTTGGTATACATCCCATTAACGAAACGGCCAGGAGAGCACATAGTCGTGAGCGGCTAGATAGATAGATAGATAGATAGATAGATAGATAGATAGATAGATAGATAGATAGATAGATAGATAGATAGATAGATAGATAGATAGATAGATAGATAGATAGATAGAACGTTCAAACTCGCAGAAGTTCGCTAAAAAATGATTCGCATTTATTAAACGCCGACAGCCGAGCGCGTAAATGCCGCGCAGTTCGCATTCCTTTGTCGCGTTAATACGCGTGCGTGCGCGTGTAGGCAAGTGAAAACTGCCGCTATTTCTAAATCAGTTAGAGAACAACGCTATGCTTCATTCGGGGCTGCAAAAGCGCTTGCAATGCGTAAAACATGCGTTATTCCGCGTGAAATGAACACCGCGCCGCCGCAGCTTCAGCCGCGCTGGACCAAATATGGCGGCGGGTAGGACGGTCGCGGTACTTTTCTCGTTCCAGTGACTTTAGGTGTTCCCGGTGTTCTTTCTTTTTTTTTCCTTCTACATGACGATGGGGTACAGAAGAGGACCACTTTGTCGTGCGCGACTCAAGGGCGGTTTTCAAACTGAAAGAAAATTAGGAGCGCTGCGTTGTAGAAAACACGCTCACGCTCCTCCGAGATTTGGTTACCACCAGCGGTACATGGTGTATATAAATAGCTCGCCGTTATTTCACCGGCGCATACATGGCGTGTGGCTGAGTTGTCTAACGCAGCGCGCTGGGGAGCGAGGGGCTGCTGGTTCGAATCCGCGGTCGGGTATTTCAGGTTTTCTTCTTCTGCTTTATTTTTCTTTTTGCCTTTACTATATATATACATACATAAACATATCGGAGCCATGACGGCCTCGACAGACGGCGACGGCCAAAATCAGCCGAGAGTGTCCATATAATTGATATCGCAATAAAAGTGAACATTCTTTGACTGAAGGAAGTGCAGTGAAATAAACTGTGATAACATCACAGGGACCATAACGTATTTATCGGATACTTGCACCGCTTCAGTGCGGTTTTCAAAGTTTTGTTGCGTTGACGTACTCGTTCCAACACGAGCAGCCAATAATGATGTGAGCGCCGTGTACCCAGAAGATAGAAGGCGGCGGCCACCGCGGCGGTTAGGCGTCGTACTACGAGCCATAGCGCCACTGCTACGTGCCACCAAATGGCGGAACGGCTTTCGCGCCACCTCTTGTATTTGTTTCCTCCGCCTATGTTGAAAGCTCCAAAGCGCCACGGTGCTGCGTACTCTGCGCATGCGAAGTGCACGCATGCGTCTCGCTCGTTTTGTCGCGAAGCCGCGTTGCTGTGCGTTTGGCTTCCACAACAGTGAAACCCAAGGGAAAAAGCTTCTTGCCATTCCGCGAGGAAGAGAGAATGAAGGTCTTCGGAAACTCCGGCTCCACAGAATAGGTCGGGCAAATTTCGAATCGGGATCGGCGCGGCTATGTGAGGGAAGTTTTTGTGCGTTTTTACTCCCCACTGGTGTGTTGCTTTGCGGTGCGACATATGTGGTGTACTACTTTCTGAATTTCACGCGAAATTTTGTGTCATTTGTCATTCACCAAGATAGTCGCTTAATCGAGCAAGTAATCCTTGTTGCTAGGAAGTGGCAGTTCGTCCGGCGATGAAAACTCTTGGAACACCACAAAATCACGAAGCCATCGCCTGTCCCTGCCACTTGCGCATGAAGAAACGGTACTCTACGGCAAAGTGACGTGGTTTATGAGTTGCCAGATTATAACTGCAGCGTTTCGCCACCTCTCGTCAGCGAACTATTCGACTTGGACTAGAGCAGAACACTCCATCTTGTTACGTCTACGAGAGGGTTTATTTAGCTTCGACGTACCGGTAGACGCGAAGGTGTTGAACAAACGCGCACCGGAGGTTGGTTGGTTGGTTGGTGGTTGTTAATAGAGGAATGGCACAACCCACCACGGGGGATCGGGCACGACTCGTGCGGCAGTAGGATTTGTGAATTTAAAAAAAAAGGGGGGGGGGGATAATTCTAAAGTGATAATTAGATAATTTGTAGGTAAGCGAAAATATTAGTTGTGTTTACGGTTTCCGAATTGGGTGCTAAAGAGATAAAATAAAAGAAAATAATGAAAGGGAAAGAGTGAGTTAAATAAAGGAATTAAACAAATAATTAACGATAAATGAAACAAATCAAATAGGTATGTGCTAGAGACATTAGCATGGCAGTGGTTTCGATTCATTTATATAGTTAAATACCGCCTCACATATGTCTCTGTTGCAGTGACCCAGTGCCGACGCCCCCAGGGAGAGTAATGCCGTTACGGAAAGCTCAAGCCTAAGTTTTCGGAAAGGCGGCTCGAGAAATCTTTGCCTTATATGTTGATATCTGCGACATTCTGTGAAAAAAATGCTTTATGGTTTCTGCATGCGAACAATAACAACATTGAGGGGTAAGAACAAAGCCAGGCCTGTGTAAATAAAAATTTAAAGAGGGAATTCTGCATCGGAATTTAGTTATGTAACTGGAGGCCTTTTCCACTAGCCGGAAGTCCTCTTCTACTACAACCTCCCTGTTCCCCACTACACAGATGCTCATGCCCAAATCTCGTATGCAGTAACATTTCCCTCCGCTCAGACGAAGCCCACCGGGCGACTCAAACAGTCTCTCGAGGAACAAAGCGCTTCAAACGCACTACATGGGCAAGTTCAGTCTTTGCAGACCGTCGGCCATTTGAATGGAGACGCGCTACGCGGTAAGTTAAATCACTTAGACGGTCTGTAACAACATAAGGTCCCGCATAGTGCGCCAGCAGTTTTTCGCACAACCCGTGTTTTCTAGTTGGCGTCCACAGCAACACTAGGTCTCCGCGATTATACGTCACGTGTCGGCGTCGACGGTCAAAACGTGCCTTCGAGCGATCTTGCGAAGCAAGAGTGCGCAAATAAGCAAGACGTCGGGCTTCTTCTGCACGGCAGACGATCTCGGATATACAGGGATCATGGTAGACCAAGAACGGGAAGACGGTATCGAGGGTATGACGAGGCGGCCGAGCATATAAAATAAAGAACGGACTGAAGCCGGTAGTTTCATGCTGTGCGGTATTAAAGGCATAATTTATGAAAGGTAGACGCTGTCCCAGTTCTTGTGGTCTGATGCGATATACATAGCATGTTCGTGAGAGTCCTGATAGTTCGTTCCGTTAGACCGTTTGTTTGGGGATGATATGGCGTAGAGTGCCGAAACGTTGAAGCGCATACACGAAGCATCTCTTCCACCACGTCTGCAGTGAATTGTCGCCCACGATCACTGATAACAATTTTAGGCGGTCCGTGTCGTAGAACCACAGAACGGAGCATGAATAAACACACATCTGCTGCAGTTGCCGATGATATAGCAGCTGTCTCGCAGTACCTTGTTAAATGATCGGTGCATACGACTATCCACCGATTTCCATCAGAAGACCGCCGAAAGGGCCCAAGAAGGTCGATCCCAACTTGCTCGAATGGAGCTCTAGGGGGCGGCACAGGATGTAGTCGCCCTGGAGGAGCACTTGTAGGGCGCTCGTGACGTTGACACTCGTTGCAACTAGAGACGTAGTGTTCCGTCGTCTGGCGCATGTTGACAGAAAGCCGCGTTGACAGAAAGTTCGGTTGCCAGAAGAAGCACACCAGACCTTATGTGAAATGCACGATGGGCGTTGTATATGAGGTACCGCTGTCGTGTGGGAAGACGTACAGCGGTGAGCACTGTTAGGGTGAACACGCGAGCGCGTGGCCGACGGCACTATCAGCGCCGCGTAACAGCCATCGTTGGAAACATTGCACATGCGCAGCATGTGCTTTGCGATACACTCTTTCCACCACGCGCACTGCGTCAGAGATATGCTTGTCGGGGATACGCTTGCGTGCGCGCGGTGGAAAGAGTATTTCGTAGTACGCATGATGCGCATGCGCAATGTTTCCACCGATGACCATTACGCGGCGCCGACAGAGCCTTCGGCCACGCGCTCGCGTGTTCACCCTAAGAGTGCTTACCGCTGTACGTGGGCCAAACTGGGCGATGTGTCAACGACCGAGCACGGGAGCATGAATTATCCTTAAAGAATAAAGGAAACGCGCACTTACCTGCGCATTGCGTAGCCTGCAATTGTGAGCCTCTGCTTCGTGAGATCCAGATAATAGGCAGAAGCAGTGACACATTAGCGCGAGAGTTATTGGAGGCGTTCCACATTAAGAAGAGAGGCACGAGTTGTATCAGTGATACGACCGTTTGTCTGTTCCAAAAGCAATGCAACTATTTGATATGAAAGTGTGATTTTTTTCCCTTACTGACGCACGCATGCGCACATGGTTATTTGTTGTTGGCTTCACCTTTTGAATAAACAGTTGAAGTTTAGCGCTCGACCTTTCTGCTTTCTCCTACTCTTTTGCCGTGCTTTCTTTCATAGTTCGCGCTAAAATGTGCCCCATATATTTCAACCAACTCGCCCAGCAACAAGTCTTACTCAACACAATCCAACACAGTTCAATCCTTTTCGTTTTCTCTGAGAGGCTAAGAATCGCTCCTTGAAGTTCTGTTTGCATAATCCGCTCGACGGGATAATCTTCCGCTTCCGTCCATAATGTCGTCAGCCTAAATAGTAAAACGCGCCGTAGTGTCTTTCTCAAGTCTTTCTGTCACTATTGTAATGGCTACATTAAAGAGCATACTTTAGACAACCTCGGACTCCACTTGTCACCAGAGAAGACGGAATTGCTGAGCGTAGATAGGAAAAGATCAACAGATCCAAACAAGCAGATTACACTACACATCGGTGAAACAGCTATCACATCGTCAAACGGACAAATCAGAACTATCGGGACACGAATGGATAGCTGCAATAGCCCGCAACAGCGGATCAGCACTTTAAAGCGCAAACGGAATCCGATGTTGCACATAATCCGACGCATATAAAATAAGTTTGGCGGAGCATGGCAGAACGCATGCCAAACACTTGCAAAAGCAGTCGGGAGGATTCTGTACGGGCCACCCGTGTACTACTTCTCCAATCCGGATATCACCGACATTGAAAAGTTACACAAACCCTTCGAACGATCACTGGACTGCCAAAGCACACGAGTAACGAGGATATGCTCAAGTTAGAACCTATACCACCAATACGGGACATCATAAGCGAAGCACAATTTCGCATGCGTTGTCGATTGGAAAACACACCACAGGGAAAACAAGTCATGGCATGGGATAACCGAGCGCACGTGTTGCCAGTGGCTGAGGAACTAGTCACAATGCCACCATGGGAAGTGCCGCTAGGTATTCGGAGGAAACAACGTCCTGTCGCCAGGCGTGATGTGAAAGCCAGAAAGCTACTTGAGAAGAAACTGGAACAGAGCAGACCACAGAACACTGTTGGCATCTGCACTGACGCCGCAATCAGCGATGACAGAGCCGGCATGGCCTGGGTTTGCACATCTGCACCACAACACAATGGCTATCACAGTTGTCAGCTTCGCGGGGCTGCAACTCTACAAGCAGAGTTATTGGCAATATGGGGGGCCGTCAATACTATTGCAGTCGATTTGGGAGGCATCCATAGTAAAAAAAATTCACTATCGCATCCTCACAAATTCGAAGCGGTAACTGAATAATAATAATATCTGGGGTTTAACGTCCCAAAACCACGATATGATTATGAGAGACGCCGTAGTGGAGGGCTCCGGAAATTTCGACCACCTGGGGTTCTTTAACGTGCACCTAAATCTAAGTACACGGGCCTCAAACATTTTCGCCTCCATCGAAAATGCAGCCGCCGCAGCCGGGATTCGATCCCGCGACCTTCGGGTCAGCAGTCGAGCGCCATAACCACTAGACCACCGTGGCGGGGCGAAGCGGTAACTAACGGCGCCAACGACTGGAGATGTTGTAGCCAACGGCACTAGAAGAAAGCTAAAAAGAATTCAAGACGTCGGAACAAAGGTTGCAATTCTCTTGATACCGAGGCACACTGGCACGTACGGGAGAAACGCAGCCGCTCATGCGATCGCCGCTCAAGCGGGTGGGTTTGACCACAAATACAATTCCCCACACTCCAGGGCCTCGCCACACCCGGAAGACCAATACCCCTACCGTAAGATCTGGGCAGAAGGCTGTCCTAGCAGAGCACTGATGCATTACATATGCACCAAAATGAAAGCAGACAGCAAAAACCGGCTATTAAAAGCTACACAAACGCGCATGCTAAATGACAAAGGTGCGCTTACTACAACAAGGAATTTTTTAGACAGAGTTATGGCCAGCTCTGCATACATACCACACATACTAGACAAATGGCCGCACGCCAGCCGACCTTCGAGTGAAAATACTTCTACGCGATGCACACACTGTCAGACGCTGTGCCGAGCCGATTTAGAACATCTCATTTGGACATGTGCAGCTTTCTCAAAAGGCAGACGGCACATTCAACATTTGCTGCACGCCGACATGACAGCTCTATGTAACTTAATCAAGTCTTACCATGAAGCCCAAAAAGCTCTCGCTATATAGGGCAGTCAAAGTGGCCTGTTTCGAGTGGCATAGGCGAGGTCGACTGACTCGTGCGAAAGCGTGACATGAAGATGCTCATCACCCTTGAATCCCCTTTCCCCTTTCCCACCTTATCCCCAACAGCGACCAAGAGCCATCCTTTTATTTCAATAAAGGTCAGATTCATTAATTCATTAGTTGTTTCTCTCCGACTCCCAGCTCACGCACTATTACTTCGACGTTCTCTTCATCAGGCGCCACTTGGACCACGACAATACAGGTTATAACACACGCATAGAATAATTAAGTAAAATTAAAATACCGGAGATCGTTTATTGCAGCCGTTTGGACAAACTTAAAAAAAAGACAGAAACAATAAGATTGTTTCGCATCGTCGTCTTCTCCAGAAACCATAGGTCGGGATTCACAAACATATAAGGCCCCAAAACACCAGCACTGCCACCAGAGCCGTGGTCGAGAGCACAGAGTGCCTTGCACCGTCGGCTCGGTAGGTGGCGGGTGGCAGCAAAGAATTTCACTCGCCACCGGTGGTATGTGCCACCCAGGTTGCACCATCGCTTCACAACGAGAAGCGAGGGTCAGGGCTAGAACCTTGGCCGCTGGACGAGCTGTTAATACTTGGTTGATTATGATAGCTATCATTAACCAAGGTTGGCCCGTGGGACCGGTTCGAAAGCAGTGCCACTTTCAAGGCGCAAGACGAAGTTAAGTTACGTTTGTGAGTCAATAAAAATTGCTTCGAGCCTGAATCGAAGCTAGGTATTATGCGCTGCAGAAACGTATACTACGATAGAAACTGGTAGCGTTTAAAATCACTTTGCGAAAAAAAAACGTATACGTTTGTGACGTTGGACAGAAACTCATCTTAGCATATGTAATATTGCGAGAAGCGTGGAATCGCCATGTTAACTGTGTAACGAGTGTGTCATGCGTCCAGAGGGGGGAATGAATAAATAAAACAAAATGATGCTCATGAAGCTCAAAGTGATTATTATGATGTACAGAATCAAGGCAAAACGACTAGCACAAGTGACCGGTGGCCCGAACCGCTAAATCGCGACACGCGGCGCTGTTGTTCACGAGCACGCCGATAGCGAGATTGCCATTTTCCAAAGCAGGGATGGCCGGCGGACCGTCGAAAAGCAGCCCATCTTGCTGCACATCGCTTACCGGCAGATGTGCCTACGCACATGATTTCTTTTTTGGCTGGAGTTGCCCCGAAAAATCTGATCGTTGGAGTACTTTCTGCCGGGCACCCCTGCTTTGGAAAATGGAATGTGCTTGGCACTCGCGATATCCGCGTGCTCGAGAAAAACAGCACCGCATGTAGCAATCTTGCAGCTCCGGTAACCAGTCACTTGTGCCAATCTTTTTCCGTTGAGAGTGTACGTATGAATTCGTCTGAACCACGCGAACGCGTTGTGCTGACAATTGTAACAATCTGTATCACTATGTTAGCTCTGCAACGAGTAGGTCACATGACCAGAGGGGAGAGATAATAAACGATATAAATATAATTTCGGCACAAAATACGGAAAATCGCGTGACATTCACTTAACAGGACCAGTTTCACTTCGGTGAGTGTGTTCGTACTGCCGCGAAGCGTTAGTTTTGTGCATGCCGATAACCGCCTGTACGCGGCCGTATCATTCCGGATCATGATTCGAGACGCGTCGCAATTATCCGCGATGATCGTGGCCTCACACGTTGGCGAAGAGATAGGCCTAGACTGCTGGCGAATGCACTAGCTGCTTTTGGGGGCGTATCTCGAATGTTCGATGCAGCCTTAAAATTGAGCCCGGGTTATTATAGCAGGTAATCTGTTCCCCGACAGTTGCCGAACACGTTGTTCGCCGCCGCCGAAGCTGAGGTGTGCAGTTTCTCTTACGGGAGCAAGTCCGCCTTATAAACGGATTATCTTCTCTGTCACGAGCCTCCCAGTCTGCTGTCTTCGGACTGCCATCACGTCTACGTGACATCTGGTGGAGGCGCTGGGTATACACAACACCCATTATGCAACATCCACCGTAGTGAACAGGTCACTGAAGACAGGGATACTCGAAGCAGCCGCCGTCTCCGAAACTTGCCGCCTGAGCTGGCACTGCTACCGGACCCCATGCGACAACCAAAAAAAGCTTCCACCTCTACCATGAGTAAACCGACGACATCCACCCCTGTCATTCTGCAACAGTCCCGCGTGCCTCCAGCCTTCCATGGTTACCCCGTTAAATACCCAGAAGTATGGCTCGACCAATTCGAGCGGGTGGCTACCATCAACAGGTGGAATGAAGAAATGATGTTGCGACATGTTTTCTTTTCCCTGGACGGCCGCGCTAAAACGTGGTACGAAAACCATGAGACCACATTGACCACCTGGGAATTCTTAAGAAATAAGGTGCTGAGGACGTCCACCAGCATTATGCGAAAAGAAAGGGCCCAGCTGCTGCTAGAATCAAGGACCCACCAACCTAATCCGACTCTGAGCATGTACGTCGAAGAAGGAGACGTATTTTTCGGCGAGCCGGCCGAAACATGAGAGAAGACAAAATGGTCGGCTACATAATGCGAGGAGTGAAAGAGTCGCTTTTCGCCGGCCTCATAACGAATTCCCCCAAAACAGTCTCTGAATTTGCTCAAGAAGCGTACACCATCGAAGGGACTCTGGAAACCCGGACTCGGCAATACAACCGTCCGCTTCAGCTCAATTCACTCTACTCGGAACAGACGACCACCACTAACGACTTGCGGGAGTTATTCGTGAAGTGGTGCGAAAGAAACTGCATCGACTGCTGCCGTCGCCCTCACAGCCCCCCAAGCAACATCTCTCTTGGACGTAGTGCGTGAAGAAATCTAGCAGGCGCTTGGGTCTGTGTCAGCAACGGCTAGAACAGAGGCCAAAGCCATGACATAAGCCGCTGCAGTGCGCAGTAGCCCGCTTCGACGAGACGCTCCCAACCCCCCTCAACGGGAACCAGCAGCTTCAAACCGCTATCCTCTAGACGGCGGTTTGGGGCACGACAACGCCGGGACATAAGTGCCTCTCCAAGTAAAACGGCAGCGGCAAGGCACAGCAATATTCAAAGTATCTGACGAAGCCGTGACCCGAACCCAACACCAACGCGCAACTCCAGCACGCGTGTCACCGACCTTGAAGTATCTATCGACGGCGACAAGGTAATAGCCTTAATAGACACAGGCGCCGACTACTCATTCATCAGTGGGCCATTGACAGCACAACTGAAGAAGGTAAAGATGTCTTGGGACGGTCCACAGATCCGCACAGCGGGAGGCCACATCCTCACCCCATCGGGACGATATACTTCAAGAGTGACATTTGACGGACACACATGCCTTGTGACTTTCTTGGTGCTCCCACAGTGGTCCCGTGACGTGATTCCCGGCATGGACTTCTTGACTAAACATCGAGCGGTTATCAATGTGGGGTCTATGTCCATCACAGTTTTCTCGGATGAGGCTATAACTTCGTCCTGGCCACTGCACAATCGTGCAGCCCTCGGTGTGCTCGAGGAGGACGTGAACATCCCGCCTCGATCAACTGCTCTAGTCACCGAAACCGTTGCCACTGCAGAAAACGTCCATGACATCATTAAAGATAACATGCAGCTTTTGCTTGACCGAGATGTTGCAATCGCAAGAGGCATTGCGTAATTCCGCAGTAGACAGAGATCAGTGCTGCTAACAAATTTCAGCCAAAAACACCGTCACACAGCCGCAGTGTTGTACACGTTCCTCTAAAACGGGAACGAAAGCTCGTTCCTCGTTCCTTTCCAATTTTGAAACGAGTTCCCGTTACAAGTGCCCTTAACGCGAAAGGAACGCGTTCCAGTTACAGTTCGAAAATTGGAACGTTTCGTTACATTAACGTTACATTTTACTTTTTTTATCAAATATAGTTTCGGACAATCCAGGGGTGCAGTAAAGCTAGCAATTTAATATTACATCGAATTGCGCATACTATGCGAATTCGAACATCGCTTACAGCATATTATCTGAAGATGAAAATAGGCTCCAAGACGAATATTTTTCATGTTGCACCGCATAAACTTCCGACATGTCTAACTGCAGCTTTGGCGCTCGTCTGTTACAAGTGCAACGCGCATAAAAGTTTCCACATCAATGTTCAAATGCTGAATCAATTTGAAGCAGTCTTCAAATTCTGAAGGGCAAATAGAAAGTAACTCACAAGCATCAATATAACTTAATTTGTTGCACTGGAAACTACATCGAAATAAACAATACACTGGCATTTAATGAACGTTGTGCGGTATGAGTGCGAAAAGAAATATCGAGAATGCATATTTGAACCTAAAAAAGTTTCTTGTTGGAACTCAGCAGCAGTTGCATTTCGATGTTGTTGTCCGACAGACGGACCCGTTTTTTCGTAAGCACTGCGTTGGCAATGTTGAATAGGCGTGCGACTGAAGCGCTTGAGGGTACTGGCGTGTTGTATTTGCGGAAAATTTCCTTCAGTCCCTCAAAGGTTTTCATTTGAGACAGCGGGTAGTCACCTGGTACTAGCAGGTACCTCGACAGCTCATCCTGTGTCTCGGCTGGGAGGGTTTGGAGCCCGAACGAGAAGAAATCTTCAGGCGCCGACGAGGCGGCGACATCTTCCCTGGCTGGTTGGGTCACTGCAGCCAGTTCTGTTCTTATGTTCATGGTCGCCTGGTCTCGCATAGAACTGTCGGGAACCCATGACAGCTTAAACTTTGGTATTAAGCAGCTGGCGATAACCAGCCCGCGCTTTGGTCTCAGGTGTCCAAACCTGCAATCCCGAACAAATTATTAGAAAACGAACCTATTGAAACTCTGATGCAGACATCGCTTACCTCTTCTCAATCCCGTCGAGAACAGCACTAGCTAGAGGGCCACAATATGACAGTCCCTTCATAGCCTCGTATTTAATTCGCTTCTCCAGGACGGCCAGGGTTGGAAGTAGGTAACCGATGAGCATGTGTTCCTGTCGCTGAAGTACTATCGGCCAAAGAAGTAAACGGTCCACGGCTTCGCGAAGCTGCGCGCCCTACCTCTCCATAGGGAGAGGGCGCGGCGCTGCGTCAAAAAGTCACGCGTTGACGCGCTGCAACGCGTACGTGTGGTCGGGCCTTAAAAGCACAGCGCGTTGCGTAGAACGTCGTGGACTCGAATCGGCGTCCACAACTCTAGAAGTCAGTTTCTCGATGATTTGGACACATACAGGTTGTCCCACATAACTTGAGCCAAGACTTTGAAAATGGAAGGCCCTTCAGAGGCAAATTGAACCAAACGTATACTACTCGCACTGGGATATAGATAATCAGGCTATTTTTTTATTTTCCCCTAAACTAATTAGGTAATTATTTTTATTTACTTAACTTTTTAATTATTGGCTTAAAACCCAAAATATGAACACTGAGCTGTAGAGCACTTTCAGAAACCACGGACTCAATTGATTCCTGTAAAAAACATCTCGGGGTGTTATTTTTTTCGCGTTGTAAAGAAAGCCCGCGAAATTTGAAAAGAGGCCACGTGACGGACCGCGAGCGCACTGCTATAGTGCTGCTCTCAGGCGTGCAACCGGTCAACCAGGACGGCTGCTGCCGCGGGGAAGCTACAGGGTGCTTTGAAAGTGGCGGATGTTTGGGCGCCCGTCTTTCGTTGAATGACGGTGCAAATGCAAATGCACGCTGCTGGCCGAGCGCTGCCGCGGTGATAAAGCGGTCACGAATGCGAGGAAAAAAAAGCAGCAGTTTGATTCTGATTCGTGCAGATAGGGCGAAACGCTTCGGAACGATGAAAGGCCTCGACGGCTGCTTATATTTCGCAGTTTGAACAAAAAGAGACCCCACAACGCGTCTGCGTCGTGCGAACCATTCCTGGCGAGTTGTCTTTGTTCAGGTGCTCCTTAGACACCTGTAACCATTGGCTTGCGCACAGGGGGAGGGGGCGGCCGCCCCCCCCTTGTCACCTAAGAGGGGGGCCGCGAAATCTGCCCCGTACATTGACCCTTCTAGTCACCTAAGAGGGGGGCGCAAAATCTGCCCCATACATTGACTTAATAGGGTGGGGGGGGCGCTGCGATGCACCTTTGCCCCCCCCCCCCCCCGTGGGGAACCCTGCGCACGCCTATTCCCGTAACCCTTCGTGTTCTGGACAGCAACGTTACATTGTTTTAAACTGTGTAAGCAGCTGACATTCCGTACTCGAATGAGCAACGAGCTGATATGGTTCTGGCCCTAGGTGCATCACGCGGACACGTAAGGCAGGAAGTTAAGCTGTTTCAACGCTACCATCCAGGTACACGGCCAAGCTCAATGACCATTGTGCGTACATATAAAACGCTGAAAGAGAATGGGACATTTACCACGAAACGGCACAAATCTTCAGTTTCGGGCGAGGAAGTCGAGAGGGATATCCTGTCCAAGTTTTCTGCAGACCCCCAGGCAAGTGTCCGTAGTGTGGGTGCTGAAGCTGGTGTCTCGAAACCTTCGGTGTGGGGAATACTACAGAAGAGACAACTTCATCCTTACCACGTGCAGCTGCACCAAGCATTGGAGCCTCGTGACTTCCAGAATCGCACAGACTTTGCAAACTGGATCCTAATCAAGACAGAAGAAGACCCAGGCTTCGTTAACAAGGTTCTTTGAACCGACGAAGCTAACTTCTCGCGCAATGCTCAAGTGAACATCATCAACGCCCACTATTGGAGTGACAAGAACCCTTACTGGGTTTGGCAGGCGCGTCACCAATATCAGTCGTCTTTCAACGTGCGCTGTGACACTTACCGTGGTACTATAATCGGACCTCTCTTTTTCGACAGCACACTTACAGTCGAACGATATGTCAACGATATCTTGGATGAACTACTTCAAAATTTTCTGTGCGAAGTTCACTGGCTAGGATTAAAGATATCTGGTATCAGCATGATGGAGCTCCTGCGCACGGAAGCAGCAAAGCGTGCAATTGGCTGAATGAAGTTTTCCCGCAGCAGTGGATACGGCGGCACGGGCCCATTGCTCGGTCTGCAAAGTCTCCATATTTAAACCCCCTTGATTTTTTTCTTTGGGCGTACGTCAAGAGTCAGGTATACCAGGCACCAACCACAACATCAGGTAATCTAAAAGAAAAAATAAGACAAGTTTGCAACTCCATTCCCGAAACCATGGTCAAGGACGTCACGGACAATCTGACAAAGAGATGCCAGAGTTGTATTGCAGCAGATGGCGCCCTCTTTGAGCATGTTCTGTAATCGCGGCTTAATTTTACGGGCACCGATCACCGAAAACAAAAAAAAGTCTCATGCCGTTCGCCTACCAACGCCACCCGTGACTAGCTTCACGTCGTCGCCTCCTTTTACGCATCTCAAGTTCAAAATAGGCAATAAAGCTATTTTCTTGTTTTATTTATCCGTCTTGGACGCTTATCTCGGCAGCGCTCGGCCAGCAGCGTGCATTTCCACCGTCATTCAACGAAAGACGGACGCCCAAACATCGGCCACTTTCAAAGCACCCTGTCGCTTCCCCGTGGCAGCCGCAGGCGACCTCCTTCACCGGTTGCACGCTTGAGAGCAGCACTATAGCAGTGCGCTCACGGTCCGTCACGTGGCCTCTTTTCGAATTTCGCGGGCTCACTTTACAACGCGGAAAAAATAACACCGCGAGACGTATCGTACCGGAAACAATTCAGTCCGTGGTTTCTAAAAGTGCTCTACAGCTCAGTGTTCATATTTTGGGTTTTCAGCCAATAATTAAAAAGTTAAGTAATTAAAAATAATTAACTAATTAGTTTAGGGGAAAATAAAAATTACGCCATTTCCCGCTAAAGGGGACCATGAGGCGATGCGAAGCCGGAGCACTTGCACGATCGCGTTCCGTTGGCGTTCGTTGGGCAAGCTACCACCCTCTCGTCGTGGAACGCGAAGAGGAACGCTACGCGTGTCTTGTCTTCCCTCTAGCCTGCCCGTTCATTCTCACAGGGCGAGCGGGGAACGCGGTCGACAAGTGCGCGAGAGGGGGCCAGCGTAGGAGAGGAGAGAGAGAGAGAGGGAGGGGACGCGCATGCGCTGGCGCTCATCGCAGCGTTGTGCAGGAGAGAATTTCGGCATGTCTAGTCCGCGTTTCAGAAGAGTGGAGAGGGGGAAGGGGAGAGGGCGAGTGGAGAGGGGAAGTGGAGAGGAGGTGAGTGTGGAGAGGGTATGCGCATGCGCAGTGAGGGTGGTCATGCCACACACCACCACCACCAGTTTGAACCCCGCTATAAGATGCTTCGCATCTAAAGACAGCCTGAGTATCTATAGGCTAGTGCGATAGTATACGTTTGGTTCAATTTGCCTCTGAAGTGCCTTTCATTTTCAAAGTCTTGGCTCAAGTTATGTGGGACAACCTGTATAGTTATCTCCATATTCTTCATAAACTTGTGTAACAATGTGCTTGCACGATTTCGCTTTGCAATTTGTTTAGCAGCACTACACTTCACGAATCAAGAGCGCGTACATAACCTCAGTCGTGCGCCCGTCGCGCGGGAAGACTATATAAGGCAGATGGCGCCGGAGCGGAGGCGTGGCGGTGACGTGAACGGCGTCATTGCCGTGCCGCGACGTCACTGCCTCGCCCATTCGCCAGACTCTCCCCATACACGGCTCTGAGCTTGGCTAAAGCCTTAAGCAGTATGCTTTATTGGGCTGTTTTGTGCACAGTAGACGAAGAATAAAACAGCGCTTAAGCCGGAACGAGAAGAAGGCACAGACACGACGCTGAACTAACAACCGAGGTTTATTGCAAAACAAGGGCAGTATATATAGGAAGCAGGTATCTGCGTAGAACAACAAGCATTATCACAAGTGAACATTCATGTGACACAGGCCATACAGCAAACATAATCAGTTCAAGCACAAGCACATTATCAAGAAGCTGTCACACTAGTAGCCTCTAGATATCTAATTTCACTGCAGTGAAGGGAAATTGAGGGCAAGCTTACACAAGAGACACCATGCTGTTGAATGTGGAAGGCTTTGCATATCTCGCCTTCTCGCTGCTTGTTATAACGCCCCATGACCACGCACTTATCAAGAATTGCCTGCCATCCGCAATTAATAAAGTGGTCAGTAAAATGGCTGAGAACAGAGCCTTTTAGAGAGTCAGCGTGCTCCCTCATACTATCATTTATGCATCGGCCTGTTTGGCCGGCGTAACATCGCCCACAAGTAAATGGTCTCTTGTAAACAATCGGTGTGCACATTCAGCATAGCGCCTATATCGTGTTGTTTAATACAACAGCAGAGTTAAACAACACGCTAGGCGCTACGCAAAATGTGTATCAGCGATCTTTACAAGATATCACTTACTGTACCTCCGCGTTACGAAGCGGCGATGGAGAGGTAAACCGCTCAGCCGCCAGTTGGTACTCAGTTTTAGGAGCTGGATCACCAGGTTCTTAAGCTGGGGCAAAGTCCCGCGCCGTAGTCGTAGCCTTAGTTCCAGAGGCGACCGCTATGGGCGCAGCTCGCGCAAAAGAGAAGTCTACTTCCTCTTGTTCTTCGAGTGCCTTGATGATCCTATTAACGCAGACAAAACCACATATAGCATAGCCAACTGTAGCATGCGCACGCTCGCGCGCAGCTCGCACGAAAGAGAAGTCTTCTTCCTCTTGTTCTTCGAGCGCCTTGATGATAATGTTAGTTAGTTAGTTAAGTTGGTTTTATTGGCGCAAAAGCAACTACGGCTATGCTGCGCCAGCCACATGGTGAGAGGAGAGAAAAGCGAAACAAAAACAACAAAAGCCAATAAACTGTAATCTAGGTAAACCTATGCGATATGGGGTAGAATGAAAAGTGCAGTGTGGCTGTAGAAAGGCCTAAGATCACTCGCTGTATATATGCGTAAAATATACTGTATATATACATTAAAATTATGAGCATGATACGCGGGATGGTCAATGGGTATGTATTCTGCACAGGATTATGATACTAAAACCGCAGAGATATGTACATAGCACTGCTGCCTTCCCCGCGTCCTTGTTTCCAAGGGCCAGGAGGCAAGTGCTTTATTTTAAAATAGCCGCCGCAGCAACAGCCTCTTCGAAGAGTCCATGCTACAGGTTGCAAAAGTTTATAAAGCTTCCCGCACTATGTGTGGCATGGAGCGTAGTGGTTAAAGCTTATTTAGTAAGTCTGTTTCGTCTAAGAAGCTCATGATATTAGCTAGTGGTATTAAAGGTTCTTCACCTAAAAGTAACCTTGGATGTAGTGGTATGTGTAACTTATAAAGCATATGGAAGTGTTTCTGTCTTTGAGTTTCCATACCTGGACAGGTTGTTAAGATGTGTAATACTGTCAATTGTTCATGACATTTGTCGCATGTTGGTGGGTCCTCATCTGCCAATAGGTAGTTATGTGTAATATGCGTGTGACCTATGCGAAGTCGACATAGGACAACTTCGATGAACCGTTTTTGATGGTAACATGTTTTCCATTCACCAAGTACAGGCTTGATCAGTTGGAGTTTGTTGTTTATATTTGATTCCCACTCGCTTTGCCATTTGAGTGTTAGTGATCTGCGAAGAGCATTAATTCCATCCGCTAGAGGTACCTTTATGTTGGAAACATTGAGACGTTGTGCTTCTGCTGCGTGCTGATCCGCCCTTTCATTTCCTGGGATCCCGACGTGGCTAGGGACCCAGCAGAAACGTATACACTGCCCTTTACTTACGTGTGAAAGTATGTTTAAAATATTGCCAATAATGGGCTCATACTGAGACCGCGGATTCAAGGCCTTCAAGGCACTTAGAGAGTCTGTGTATATTACCGCTTTTTTGTATCCGGCATTCACAATCCTCTGAAGTGCCATCCACAAAGCATAACATTCAGCCGTGTAGACCGAGACAAACTGTGGCAGTCTAACTGTACGCTGCCACGTGCCTTGCACAACGCTGCTTCCGACATACGTATTTGTTTTGGAGCCATCTGTATAGAATTCTTTATAATTGTGATAAGTTTCCTGCACCATGCGAAATTGCTGTAGAATATGCTCACGTGGTGTATTTTGTTTCTTTAGATGTGCCAGCGATACATCGACAAGCCTTGATGATAATAACGCAGGCAAAACCACATTTAGCATGGCCAACTATAGCATGCGGCGCTCGCTCCACTCAAGCGCGTGCTCTGTTTGACAGGAGACCGCTAGAGGGCCACAACTGCGCGCTTCCTCTCTCTTTCGAGAGTTGTCAGTCACTGCGCTTTGATACTAACATGAACGAAGAAGACAAGGCGGCGGAGCGGACGGCTCGCAAGGCAGCAGCAGCAGCGGACTCGCCGCCAAGACTCTCGCGAGGCCGCAGAGAGACGTCAGCGTCGTGCGGACCCCGAGATACAAGCCCGCGAAGCCGAAGCAGCGCGGAAGCGGCGGCAAGAGAACCTCGAAGAGGTACGGGCGCGGGATGCAGCGGCCAAGCTCGGAAAGCGGTCGCTACCTGAAGTTGGTCGCGCCGACGCGCGCTTCAAGCGCGATTTTCTCAACCACACGTTCGGACACAGCTGCATGGTCTGCGACCGCTTGTGGTTCGACAACAACCTGACCACAATCGCTACTACACCAAGTGTCACGTGTTTATATGAGAGTAGAGGAATTATACGGAGCATTCACGGTTTACCCGATGGTCTGCGAGCCAGCTCCTCAATCATTATTCACTTCGTGGATATGGCGTCATTTTTTTCGAAGCGCTTCCGCTTGTATTTATTGAAGCGTCGTAAAAAAGATATATTTGTCACTTTGTTCTATCGGAAGTCAACATTCGTCACGACTGTTTCTTAAGCGACCGATTCTCATATAATGCTTCAAGGGGCCGATAAAACAAGCGCGCGCAATGATTCTAAGGCGGCTGCAGCGAGGCAGTGGAGGGTGCATCGTGCCGTGCGCACCGCGCCGGCCAGGGGAGGCAGGGGCGTAGCTAGAAATTTTTTTCGTGAGGGGGGGCGTTCAACCTTACTTTATGTGTGTTCGGGCGTGTGTTTGTATGTGTGCGTGTATATATACGCAAGCAACACTGAAAAATGTCGGTGTATATACGCAAGCAACACTGAACCCCCCCCCCCCCCCTTGGCTACGCCCGTGAGGGGAGGGAATAAATCCGAGGAGAATTTAGGAGGAAAACGTGCGAGCGGAGGAGGGTGTCGCGATACTTTCAAGATCAAGGGGCTTTGTTAACCCATCAACCTACGCAGTAGTGCACAAGGCATGAAACAGAGACTCGAGATGTGAAAGAAAATGATCATTAATTAGGTTGTGGGAAAAATACCTACATAAAGTCAACAGGTCGTTCCCTGCAGGACCGAATCGGCGGATTTCAGGAATGTCTAGACATCACAGGGCCGACCGTGCACTTTAGAGGCAGCTGTCCTCATGTTTTATCAGGCAGCTGATAACATGCTGTCCTCATGTTTTTGCTCAAGTAGTTACCTAACGACCGTGGGGATAAAAACTGCGAAAACAAGGGTAGACATGGTGAGAACAATCTCAAAGGAATCATCCAAATCCAGTTTTAATTTTCTTGTTGACACGTACATGTATATCTACGTTGTGACACGGTAGGTGCCCACGAGGAGCTCGAAACAAAATATCAGAAATGCCGAGGACACCAGACACACATAGCAAGTAAAAAATGCCGATAATTTAAACACTTGAGACGCTTGCACTTTGGTGTAATGCGAATCGCCACTATGCGATGATAAGCCATAGTCGTTGCACAGCCGCCACTTGTTATAGAAGGGGCGCAGTGCTGTCTCAAATAACCTCTGTATAAGTCTGTGGTAGGCTTGAGCGAGGTGGTAGTTTTTCCTCACAGGGGCTCGTGACGAGAGCATTGTTTAATGGCTCCTTTGACTCCACGTAATTGGTTCTCACAGTTTTCGAATCGCAGTAGTGAAGACCGCATACAAAGCATGCGAAACCAGGCCTGCTGGCACATTGAAGGCATTCGTGCTGGCGTTCAAATAAGCAACGACTCCCTTCAGGCTGACGGTTAAATGACTTTCTCAACTTTGCGCCTAACGACTGGCGGTCGTACGTAACGTTGCTTTCCATAAGCGCGCGCAGGCAACCATCCTTGATGATGCAAGGCTGCATTTCATTTTTATCCAAAGCAGCATGCAGTTCGTCAAGCGTGTCTATTGGGTCCGGTGACACCTTCACAGTCAGACGTGATATCAATTCGCTCCGGTAATAGGCAGACAACGGCAAGATGCTCAGCATCCAAGCACCAAAAAGTGCCTTGCGCCTTAGTGGATACACTTGAAAAGCACGTCCTTCCACATCAACGTACATAGGCGCAGAAGTAGCCAAGAAAGACGAAACAAGGAACATTCCCGTGTCCAAAATTACATCCGTGTGAACGGCACGACAGGAGAAATGTCTGCCGGAACAAAGTACGACCCAAACGACGAGCATGGCGAAAGCAAGAGCGAGAAACGCGTCTTGCGAATGCCTCAGGACTGCAAAGAACGACACCTGGTCTATGTGGCCGTCTTTCGATGAGAAAAATGTTTCGTGAGTGTATTCGACCGGATGGGGATAGAGAACGTACTTAAATGACGTCTCCTCCATCTTTATGGGTACTGACAGCACGTCAGCTTCGCCGCTAATGATGGCTCGGAGAGCGACGCCGATGTCAGTGTAAGCTCTGAATTTCAGCGTCGCGTTAACGATTCGCAGAGTTTGTAAGACATCACGCAATTCTTGCCAATGACAACTGCTGTGTTCCAATGTTCGTTTTGCTCTTCGGAGTACACAGGCGACAACGACCTTCTGTCCACTAAACGGAGACGAAAACCTTATGACATGGCCAGGCGGCAAGTTTTCATTCGTTCCCGCGAAAACCGTGGCTTCTTCCAACTTCAAGCATACTGGTCCTGATCTCCCCAAGTGCAAGACGTCTATTTCCATCTTACACGCTGATGATAATTGGTTATGTGTGTCATCGATTCCTAATCCACGCTTTGAAACATTAACTGAAATGATGATCCAGTCCGTCAGATAAAGCCAAAATGGGTGCTTCGGAATACGTGCGATGCAGTTATCTTGTTCTGCTGGAGCGACCAGGACCACAACGACTGTCCTCACGTTGTAAGCTGTGTTTCGCATGAGCAAGAATTTCAGTGCGGCTAAATTGGAGAGCGACCATGAAGTGGTGAAGTGGTAGCTTTTGGATGTTCGTGCATTATGGTATGCTTGAAAATCACGTCACGGATAGAACAAGTGGCGAAGGCCACGTCGACACGGTCATCGAGCTCAAGAGACGTGTAACGGCTTCCAGACTCGCCTCGCAAAAGCATGTGATCACATTCAGTGTGAGATGCTGCGAGAAGAAAATGTGCCACAAACAGCCAAACACGGCTCATAATGGCAAAGTTCTGGATGTAAATTTCTGGCAGTGAACTTGCTCCTAGCTGTGCTAATGTCAACCTTAAGTGGAAAGGAAGTCTACATAAAATCTATTTGTGAATGCCAAGATGGCAATATAGGCGCGAAGTGACGCCATTCACTTCGAAAACGTATTAGCACGAAGCAGTCGGACAGCTGCTTCACTGTTCGTCACATTGAAGTGACGCTTCGGGTTGCGGATGGAATCCTGTCAGAGAAGTAGTGATATTAGCTAAAGTGTTCGCATAAAATGAATAATGTTGGCTGGAAATGAAATGAAATTGTTCCTGCACTAGGACTATGTGTATGCTAAAAAGAAGAATAATTTGACTGAACGAAGGGTTGTCTATCTCATACAGGCAGGGAATTCATTTGTGAACGATATTTTAGGTACATACCAATCAGATCAACGGTCCCCGGGCTGCAATACTAGGAGTGCAAGGACTTCGTTGTCTTTGTACATTTTTAATCTGTTAAGCACATGCCTGCTGAGATTAAGGGATAAAGTGAGAATCCTGTTGCACAGCTCACGTAGCGCTATAGCAAAAGAACCTGCACAAAATAGCTCTTATAGCACATGGTAAAGGCGCTCTACGATGTGATCGGGGGCGCATAACTGATCAATCACTTTTCATTGTATTCGTATTAGTGGACACTGATCAAGCCGCTCCAATGAGGCGCCACCCCCAAACCACACGTCACTGAAGATTTTTCCAGAAATGATAAATGAAGATTGCGGGCGCTAGCTCAGAAATTCGCTAACAGAGAGCACCTTGTGGTAGTAGACCAGTAGGCGACTGATGCTTCCATAGGCAAGCATTTTTGGGAAAATGCACTCGAATTCACTTGGCAAGAGTTGCATCCAGAACAGAGATGTTGCTCCAAAAACGAACGGAGTACAGCACTCTCATCTCCATGGCTGTCGGTATATTGCATTTTGATGTGCTGCGGAATCATTCGGATGTCGCTTGCTTGGGCGCTGGTGAAATGGCAATTCCCCACACTACGTTTGAACCTTCAAGCATTCGCACAGCATTGCTCAGTCTGGCAGCTCTTCCCGACTTGCCGGCCACGTGATCTAAGCATTCGGCTGCTGCGGCATTTTGCCCTACTCTGAAACGCAGCAGCTGTATGTGGACAGCTAATCTTGAATTTATATTTCACGAGAAAGCGCACTCTTCTCGCTACAAAAAAAGCAGGCCGAATCGAAGTCCACGTGGCTATTGACTGACAACGAGGATCTTCAAAATGTTTCTGTGCCGTATGGCGAGCTCGAAATAATTGCTCGGGCTTTCATTGTGTGTGATCTGAATGCACGCCAATCTTCGCATCAATACATGGCGCAGGTGTGGCCCATCACTTTTACTGAAAAACCTTTGAATGGTCCAACCGATTATTTATGCTATGGCACCAGAAAAAAGGAAGTACATTCGCAGTTGTGTCCACTCTGTCATTAAGTTGTTCGTTCTTCTGAGTGAAGCATAATTTCTGTTTAGAGCGTACCAACTTTCTCAATGTAATCGCTCGTTTATACAGATAGCATTCATGGAATAACGATTCTATAAATAAGACCTATGAAGAGCTGATGATTCACATTGATTTAGAACGAAAATGATCAACTACAAGCGCTCACCTTCAGGTGCATGTACACCAATTTGCAAGAAACTGCTGCGTTCATAGTCCGGTTGCACTGAATTTGCCATGCTGCTTATAATGACCCGAATATCGATTTCTTATCCTGACGTTTCGGCCACCCTGACTTTTATGGAGTGCATTGTAACAAGTGATTATATAGAAACAAAAATATGTGTGTGTCTATATCGTTATAGGAACGTTGCCCCGGTTGGCTTCTTTGGGATACCGAAAGTGCTGAAACAG
This sequence comes from Rhipicephalus sanguineus, assembly GCF_013339695.2. Taxonomy (NCBI): domain Eukaryota; kingdom Metazoa; phylum Arthropoda; class Arachnida; order Ixodida; family Ixodidae; genus Rhipicephalus; species Rhipicephalus sanguineus. Next base: position 90,634,600 of record NC_051182.1, on the reverse strand, counting down.
AAGTTCCAGAAGAATGGAGAAGTGACACCACGGAGAGGGGGGCGGAATGGTTTTGCCGGATAAACCGCTGAAGCACTGATCCCGCCGCGGTACACTACAGAGCCTGCGAGAAATACTGCGCGTCTCTGGTGAGTTTTGTTTTTCTAATTTTCAGCTCAGCGGAAGGCCTGCTTGTATTTGCAACTTTGCTTTAGTCGGTTGATCACTTCGTGGTCCGTTGGCATTTACACCGCAGCCGATCAATCGACACTCGGCCGTAGAATGCCAATGGACTTTTGACTGCGTTGGAACTGAAAATATGGCAAACATCTTTGTAGTATATGGTAAACAAATTCCCTTCTTTACGCGCAAGTCACACCACTTATATGAAGGCCGACGCAGACCCGGACTGGGCACCGTCCTTGCAGCACCACGGATAACTCAGCTAAGCACATGCACAGGACGCAGTGGTTACATTTATAAATCATTTGAAAGAACATTATTCAATAGCAGAGATTTGAGAAGCAGCTCGGTGGGTCTCTGGTCCAGTGCTCCACTGGCCTCAGCAGCCCACAGTGCCTGGTCAAAGAGGGCCACTTGGGTCGCCCTTTGTTCGCTGGCGAGCCAGATCTCCCACTGCTCCGTTCTGACTTTTTGCGCCGGAATCTGAGCCTTCTTAATTTTGGGTGACCTGAGTTCACATTCCCACGTAATATGAGCGAGAGGTGGCTGTCCTCCACCCCATGGGCAAGCACTGGCGTATGCGGTTGGGTGTACGGCATGTTTTAAACGCAGGTGCGGATATGTATTTGTTAGCAGGCGGCGCCACTCAAAAGCTTCTTTTACACACAGCCATAGCCGCTGGAAGCTGCTGATCACAGACCGTGGCATTCCATTGTTGTGGTTACGGGACCCACACAGAGTTCAGACGCCTATTGCACGATAAACGCGATTAAACTGGACGGGTTAAGTCTGTTTACTTTGGCGATAACAAAAGATCGGGCTGTCGGCAGAGTGGCTGACAACTGGACATGCTGGTTCATGATCAAAAGTGTTGAATTGCACAAACAAGACAACGACTAAAGGAAGAGAAGACGACACACATAGCACAAACTACCAACAGAAGTTATTTCCTTGAACACCCAGTTATTATACAACCGCACAAGCGCCACCACACATGTACTAACAGTCAACTTTTTGGAAAAGCAAGCTCTTTGCTGGATAACTTAACAGGCAGCGTAATGACGCACTCGGGACCCAATCTGCCAATGTTTTCGGCTTTATAATCTCCCTTGTCAACTTATCATACATGAATTGTGTTGAAAAGAAAACGAGCCCTTAAGAGTCATGTTCTTTCCTTCATTCATAGCAAGGGTCTCGTTCTGGCAGACTTGATGCCTTCAGGTAGTATGCGAGGGATGATTGGTCAGCTGCCAGCTCGTAAAAAGATCACGTGCTACGTGACGCCAGAAAGGCAGAAAAAGAGTGTTCCACACTCGCCGCCATGGCTGCGATTGGCGCTGACTAACACTCTAAGGTTTAAATGCACATATATACCCCATAAAGTGGACGGGAGGATGACCGCCGCCGTAGCTCAGTGGTAGAGCATCGGACGCGTTATTCGAAGGTCGGAGGTTCGGTCCCTGCCGGCGGCAAGTTATCTTTTCGTCGACTTTACTTTCTTCACATTTATATTCTAAACACTACAGATAACACCCCCTTTACTTTCCTTGGCGTTATTGTCTGTTAGTTCTCATTAATATTGTGTCTAACAAAGAAAACGAGCCCTTAAGAGTCATGTTCTTTCCTTCATTCATAGCAAGGGTCTCGTTCTGGCAGACTTGATGCCTTCAGGTAGTATGCGAGGGATTATTGGTCAGCTGCCAGCTCGTAAAAAGATCACGTGCTACGTGACGCCAGAAAGGCAGAAAAAGAGTGTTCCACACTCGCCGCCATGGCTGCGATTGGCGCTGACTAACACTCTAAGGTTTAAATGCACATATATACCCCATAAGGTGGACGGGAGGATGACCGCCGCCGTATCTCAGAGGTAGAGCATCGGACGCGTTATTCGAAGGTCGCAGGTTCGGTCCCTGCCGGCGGCAAGTTATCTTTTCGTCCACTTTACTTTCTTCACATTTATATTCTAAACACTACAGATAACACCCCCTATACTTTCCTTGGCGTTATTGTCTGTTAGTTCTCATTAATATTGAATGAAACAACAGCACATAAGCCAAAAACAGGTTTACAGCCTCGTTTCTTACAATCGCCAGCCACCAGTCACGCGCATTTTAAATGTCAAGCATTTCTTAGCGAACCTTGGGCACTTTGAGCGTTTCTATCAATCTATCTATCTATCTAGTCGCCTACGTCTGGGTGCTCTCGAGATCGCCTCCTTAATTTGGTGTAGACCAAGAATGGCATGGGAGGGTAAGAGGATTTGACAAATACGACTGCCGGGTCATGATATAAGTAACGCGAAAATCCTGTCCGGTACATCGTCACACCCTTTCCTCCAGACACGTGTGGCTTATACCCGCTTAGCACAGGCCGCGGTGTACGGGTATGCGCCACAGGTGATTGACAGTTTACATCTATACCCAGGAACGGCGAGAACAGAGATTGGTAATTTAAATGCGAGAGCGTTAGGAAAAACCGACATCGGCAGCGTTGACCCGACGGATAGAAACAATAAACGTTAGGATCCCAGCAGGAATCGAACCCAAGTAGTCTGCGTGGCAATCAAATATTCTACCACAGAGCCACGTCAAGTCTATAAACTGGTTTGTAAAAATCGCCAATGCAGGAGTAATGTCAGCGCCAGCCCATTGTGGCTGTGGCTCTGGCTATCTAATTGTACAATCAAGTAACAAACACTACACATGTACTCCTGCGATACAGGCGTCATATCAGATGAACGCCTGTGCTTCCAGTGTTGGCTCCTGTTTTATAGCAGTCTAATAAACGTTACATTTGTATTCCTATGATTCAGCAAGCTATACTGAAGCATTGCTCAACCCCGGAGGGATACATTAACGAAAGTTACGTGTGACATTCACATTATTGCATCTTAAAGTGCACTTAGTTTAGATAATACTGACGCATGTAGTTTAACGGGGGGGGGGGGGGGGCTGACGTTACGTCGCACTATAAGTTACCCTTTAAACACCAGTGTTGTCGAGGTGCCTGGTAAGCCCACGATATGCACACAGCTTCTACACGTACAAAAACACGTCGAGCCACGTCGTAACGCTTAGCTCAAAACCATAAAGTACAGCATGGAAGTACTCGCTGACTGCTTCGCATGAAATCGACTCGCACAACGCGTGGGATCTGCCGAATTTTTTTCGTTAGAGCTTGCTTGTATAAGAAGTTGATTGTTAGTACATGTGTGGTGGCACTTGTGCGGTTGTATAAAAACTGTGTTCATGGAAATAAACTTCTGTTGGTAGTTTGCGCTCGGTGTGTCGTCGTGTCTTCCTTTAGTCATTGTGCTGTTCGCGCAATTCAGCACTTTTGTGTCTGCAGAGAATTTTCACGCACGACCGGTGCACCGAGTCGATCGATCATCAGGTAATTATGACCTTGCATGAATTCGTATGCTTTCAATCACTCATACGACACAATGTTTGTTGCGTTCACAAGCTAGTCCTTGGCGTCGGTACGGCCAACGCTTGGCACCAGTCCAACATTGCGCTGATGTTTGCCGTATTTAAATTGCAGTGGTTCGCCGCCGCAGCACAGGCGCATTGTTTTCTGATAACGCAATAGTTCACGTTTCTTTAACCAGCGTGCTTATGCGCTTACGTGCATCGCAGTCGCAGGTTCCCATTATCGATTCATAAAAACTCACAGGGTCCCTTATGCACACACCTAAGACGACTGCAAGGCGAAAGCCATCTTATTTTTCTTCTCAATCGATGTATTGTCCCTGTGCAGCTACCCTCCGGAAGCTTTCTGCACCTAGTGTGACTTTCAATTGCCCCCAGGATTGGAGGCATCTGACCTGGTTTAGCACTGCCTCCGTGATCGGCCCACCGTTGACCAAGCTAAGATGCATGCGATGACGCCACGTCACGTGACGTCACTATGACATCATAATGATGTCACAAAAGTTTTGCTATCTGTGACGCCGCGATGACGTCATCGCGTGATGATGATTTCTTGCATCACTCGCGTGGACGCCGACGCGGGATGTCAGTCAACTGTCGCGCTTCATGAGGCATCTAAGGCTTTCCGCCTTGATAAGAACAGACCGCTTGCGCTCAGTCCCCCGCCGTGCCACCGCCAGTGCATGAAACCGCGACCTGCTGTAAAGCGGCACCCGCGGGTGACGCTAGCGCTTCTCGCGGATGACGTCAAGTGCATACCCTTGTTTGAACAAACATGTTACATGTCACGACATAAATGTCATGCCATGTCATTTAGGTTATATCATGATATTGAGGTACATACCAGCTAATGAAGTGACTGTAGTCATACATTCTCACTTGTCATTCATGTCCTGCAATAAGTGATACGCATGTTGCATCGTTCATGCCATGTTCACCATTAACGCATGTGCGTCATTAGTGCAGATTCTAGATATGTACCATGTTAATGAAACGACTATGAAAACTTGACGATGTCATCTGTGTCACTCATATTTTACAGTGAAAGCTGTTATGAGATCATTTCAACGGCTGTTTTTGGCGCTGTAGTTGTCCGCCGCAGCCGCCGGTGTCCGTAACCACTATCGGTAGAAATAAGAAAAAAAAAACGAATTTCCAAGATGGAACGGGGGTTCGAACCTGGGCCCTCAGCGTGGGAGCCCAGTGTTGTACCACAGAGCCATGCCGGTTTTTTTGTCTTTATTGCAGGGCTTCAGTTTTCAACCGTGAGAAGAGAGTACATCCTGTCTACAATTGTTTCATGTGCAACAGCAATTCCATGCGAGGTACCCAATCGGGTACATCCTTTTGCATTTTTTGCAATTCAAGAAACGAAGTCAGCGTCTCACAAAAGTAATCTATGGCTCGCCGAGCGTCAACATCAGCGTTACGTACAGCCATTCGGGACCTCCAAATGCTGTAAAGCGCCAATAACATTGTGATATCATAAGGAAATCCATCATCATTTTCAATCATCAAATACCTTATGCCCTGTGCGTCCAATGGGAAATCTTTCTTTAGTGTCCTTTGCAGGACGTCCCAGAAGAACACCCCGTCCCAGCATTCCAGAAAGACATGCTCAATGGTTTCTTGTTTGCGACATAAAAAGCACTGGTCACCCCACGGAACGAACAACCCCTTTTCGGAAAACCACGTCTTAACTGGCAAGACACCAGCATGAAGCTTAAAGAAGAAAGTTTTAACCCCCGGACGCACAGGCATGCCTTTTACGCGTTTTAGCACTTTGCTCCATTTTCCACCACAGTACTGAGAGCGGTACAAGGGAATGGGGAGAACAACATCACATAAGTCTTTATATAACTTTTTACGGGACACAGTGCCTAAATATTCAATAGAAAATCGTGCCTTGAGGAAGCGAAATGACTCGATAATCTCTTTAAAGTAACCTTGTGTTCGACCTTTCAACCTAACAGAAGACACTACAAACTCAGGCAAAGCATTGGCCAATCGCACTTGGCAGACCGTGCGCAAAAACGGGTCTTGAACGTCACGAAGGTACAAGAAGCGATTTACAAGCTGTCGCAGAAACAAATGCGACAAACCCAAACCACCGTCACGCACACGTCGAAAAAGATTCGTCCTAGTAGTCTTCTCCCAGGTGGAACCCCAAATAATGATGATGATGATGATATGTGGTGTTTAATGGCGCAAGGGCCAATTGATGGCCAAAGAGCGCCAGTTCATGAGACAAAGGATGTGAGCAATGGTTGCGGTAAGTAGCTGTAAAGGGGCCTTAAAATTCCTCGCGCTAAAGGCGGGTAAAACATATATATATATATTAAAATCATGACAGTGACGTGAAATATGTGTAGTGGAATGAATGGCAAGTGGTCGCAAGAATAAGACTATGAAGATATGACATCAGCACGAATGCCTCGTCAATGCCCTTGAGTCCAAGGGCCGCGAGGCAAGTGCTGTCTTTAGCGTATTCACCGCAGCAGCGACCTCTGTTTAGAGGCCGTGCTACGGATCACCTTGATATATGACATGAAAACTCCGTACGTCGTTTAAAAAAGCAGACAGTGACTGATATGTAAAAAGCGGGTCCCTACCGATGAACATTGAAGGATGAAATGGAAATTGCTGCCGGTAGGGTAATAAAAAGTGCTTTTTTCTGATAGCATCGAGTTCCTTGCACTGAATGAGGACGTGAAGGACAGTGAGTGGCTGACCACATCTATCACATAAAGGTGGCTCGCCACCGGACAGAAGGTGTGTGTGTGTACTGTATGTGTGGCCGATCCTAAGTCTGCAGAGTGTAACTTCTGTGTGGCGTGATTTTGATACTGGAGGCCAGTTACCGAGATGCGGTTTGACAACGTGTAGCTTATTTCGTGTATGCATATCCCATGTGGTCTGCCAAAAGGCTCTGAGCTTTCTTTTCAGGAAGTGTTTTAGGTCTAGTGGAGGAATAGCTAAGGATGTGTTGTGACTGTTTTCGTGGGCGGATGCTGCTAGCTGGTCCGCCAACACGTTGCCTTGAATCTCGCGGTGCCCTGGCACCCAGCACACTACGACATGTTGTTCGAGTGCGTATATCGTGCTTAAAAGAGAATACAGCGAGACAAAGACGGGGTTTTTGTGTCTTTTCAGAGTTTTTAAGGCTTTTACCACGCTTAGAGAATCTGTGTAAATCACTGCCTTTTGTAGTTTTAATTGTTGAATGTGTTGAAGGCATCCTCCGGACGAGCCAACAGCATGACTAACACACACATTGTAACGCGCCGAAAAAGGGCGTACCATGTCATCGGTCCGGTCTGCACGTTCAATTTTCGTTTCCTGAACTGCAATTATATCTAATTCCTGCTCCATCGCAACACGATACAATTGGTTTTGTCTCCTTTTAGCTGCCAATCCACGAATATTAATTGTTCCTACGCGCAGGGACCTTTCCAATGACACAGTTCTGCCGCCGTTCGAGGCCGGCGGCAAGACGCCCTCGTCATGCATATCGACGCCTTGCACCCACGCCATTGTGGCGGCTAAAGATTTGCATCTTTGTCGCCCCTTGATAGGGACGAAGCACGCATGCGAACAGCACCGCGCGCTTTCTTCTTTGCACCACTGACACCCACAGACGCTTCTATCTGCCTCATACGCTGATCCTGCGACGCGGCAACCACATCCTCATGGCGACGTTTTGCTGGTGCTGCCTCGGCGTCCATCTCCTCCGCTGCAGTTGCGATGACCGCCGGTTCTTTGCCCGCTGCCTCTGGAACTTGAGAGACGCTGCATGCGTCCCGCTGTTCTCTGGCAGATTCCTCCGCCAGGTTTCCTACGTCGACGCCGTCCGCGTTCGCTTCCACCGGCTCTTGACGCTTACCGACGCCCGCGTTGTCCATCGCCGACGGTGGGCACCCGGAGACGCTATCGTCCTTGGCCGCTCCCTGGTCTTTTCCGTTCATAAAAATTGCTGCAGGTGCCGCAGCCTGTTCTGCCTCTTCCTCGTCCATGATGAGCTCGCTCTGGTCTGAAACAGCAGGCCGTCCTACCGCTCTGGCGTAGCTCCGCGTGCAAGCCTCCTGTGTGTGGCCAAATGCATGACATTCGTTGCATTTTGGAACTCTGCAGTAACGCCGTATATGGCCCGTATGTTTGCAGCGAAGGCATAACGGTGCTCGCCCTGGCGCAACAATGAGCGCTGTACCGCTGCCTAGACGAATCTGATGCGGTATATCGTCAAGTGCAACACCTTCCTTCAAAATTAGTCTCACAAACTTCGTCAGGGAGTCAGCACATTCAAATCCTTCCACTTTCCACCTGTCGTTTGTCACCTCCTTTACTTCACCATACTCGCTAAATGTCCTTCGAATGCTTTCGTTAGAAACATCTAAAGCCACCCAGTGCAACTTTAGACGCACCTCTTGCCTGTTAGGGTCAATGACGATGCACAGCGGGTCCTTGACTACCAAACGACCTGCTTCCATAAGCTTCTTTTTGGCCTCATCTGTCTGCAGGTTGACAAGCCAGACGTGTGACATCTGGCAGGCACCGATAACAGCCACATCTTTGATGACACCGGCGTCTTGCAAGGGCTTTCGAAAATCTTCGATGCGATACGGCCTTCCTGAAATATCGCAGTGCAATACGACTGCACGCTTCATAGCATCACCTGATGAAACAGTGGGCAGTACAATCCTGTAGTCCTTTGGCACGGTAAAAGATGGGGTACCACGGCCGTAAGCGACCGCTGTCGCAGCTCTCTGGGAGCTAACCATCCTGCGTCCGCACGCGTCGGTGACCAGAAGCAGAATGTAGAGCCATGCCGGTGCTTGGAACTGCCTTGCAAGAAGACGCTATACAGGCTTCATGTCCAGAAGGAACCACATTAACATATGTAATTTAGTATGGCAGAAGAGTGAAATAACAACCACGCATCACACAACGCGAATTTTGTAACCAGGCGTCACACAATGCAAATTGCGCAACGAGTGGGCTGTTGGATGCTTCCAACCCATTACAAAGGGCTCTGCAATAATTCTTCATCGTCATCAGGCACAGCATCAACAAAGTGCGCATAATGCCTTACATGTTGTTATCGGGTACCACGGCTCTCCATTGAATGACGAAAAATGGCATAGTGGCTGTTTCCCTACTCCACACAAATTATGATGAGTTATAGCGTAGTGGGTTCCTCGCAAGTGCACTTGCATTGGTTGCCAAGGAAGCCCATAAGCCCATCATACATTTCCTCAGGGTCTCAATAAAGTTCTTCCCTCCTCTCTCTGTCTCTCTTTCTCACGTCAACGTATGTTATATTGCATGGTGGGAGAGTGAAATAGCGACCGGGCGTCACATAATGCGAATTACGTGACTGGTTAGCCGTTTAAAGCTTCCAACCCATTACAAAGGGCTGAGCCACAATTCTTCATCGTCATCAGTCGTCACGTAAACAAAGTACACATAATGCCTTACAGATGTGTAGCTGGAACCTCGCTTCTGCGCACAAGGATGAATAAAGGCGTTGTAGGTGCTTCCCAACTTCACAAATATTGTGATTTATAGCGTAGTGGGTACCTTGCTAGTGTACTTGTATTAGTAGCCCCAAGAGAGTTTACAACGGACTCTAGAAATGCCGCTCTTCCAGCTTTCGCTGTGACTGTGCTGCGCTTTCCGCGCAGGCCTGGCGTTTTTGATATATATGATATGCATGCCATGAACGTTCATGTCAGACCTGTAATTCATGTTTAGGTGTCATGCCCGCTCGCGACGTTCTGCACAATGTCGTATATGAAACAACACTCATGGAAATCACTATGACGCATTTTTATGCATTTCATGATGCACACGCGTGGCATGACGTTCATTACCAGAACCACCATTCGTGTTTTTTATGCACCCATGTCATACAATGAAATTGGAACATGTCAAGTTACCGAAACAGCCTCGAGCACCAAGATGTAGACGATTAGATTAGATTAGACAGACAGACAGACAGACAGACAGACAGACAGACAGACAGACAGACAGACAGACAGACAGACAGACAGACAGACAGACAGACAGACAGGCAGGCAGGCAGGCAGGCAGGCAGGCAGGCAGGCAGGCAGGCAGGCAGATAGATAGATAGATAGATAGATAGATAGATAGATAGATAGATAGATAGATAGATAGATAGATAGATAGATAGATAGATAGATAGATAGATAGATAGATAGATAGATAGATAGATAGATAGATAGATATGTATACGTCCAAAGTTTCCTTGGTCTACAAGTAAATGCTTTGTGTTTAAAAAAACGAGACGCTCATGATATTCATGCCATGACCTATGATTAATGCTGGTCATACATTCAGCTGATTTCATATCATGCCATGCAAATTTCGGTTTACAAGGCGTTTCAGATATGTCTTCGAAAATCCCCCAAAATAAGGCAAATGCAACATTTGCTCGCTGTCTTCATAATTACTTTTTCTGTAGCGACATAAATGTTAAGATGGCTAGCGTCATTAAGATCGGCACTAATTAAAGAAATTAATTTAGTGGAGACATGTGGCCGTGTCAAATGGGAGAATTGGAGCCCTTCCTGCAACGAGCCCATCGCCGCTTTGAGATTGCCAAAAAAAGGCGACTTCTAGTAATTTTAACACACTGATGAATTCTGACCGCTTTCGCCAGCAAAAGCGAAGACAAAACGTAGAACAGCGCAACTGCTATTTTCTTCCGTGACGTCGAGAATGAGCGAGCGTCGTTATATCAACCATCGATCGACTTCGCTTCATGTGTGTACGGGCTGCGCTTGGGACTACAACACGCACGAAGCACGTGCCTTAATGAATATAGAAGAACACTAGTGCAATCGTTTTCGTGAACAGTGACCTCACTCTGGGCGTCTGGTACTTGCGCTCACTGGCACATCAGTCACGATTTCGTTGGTAAATTTGGTGGAATTTATTTACTCCGCAATAATGGCTTGAATCCACTTTTTCAAAATCTCAAAACGGCGACGGGCTCTTCGCAGGAAGGACTTCCATTTTCCTATGTGGCTCAACCGCCTGCCTTTACCAAACACAACTTTAAATAAATTAGTTTAATTACTGTCGTAATTGATACCTACCTGTAGCCATATTAAGATGTCTGCCGCTACAGGAAACTAATTATGAAGGCAGCGCGGAAATATTCCATTTCCCTGATTTCTGAGAATTTCTGGACACATTTCTTGAAACACCCTGCATACCAAGCTAAACGACTACGCGAGCACCAAGATGTGGGCGTCTGGATAGATCAATACGTCGATACGGTCAAACTGTTTGTGGTGAAGGAGTGCTTTGGTTTGGCCATGTTGGTGCAACATCTGCAAAGTTAAACAGCACGAAAGACAACACACAAGAAAACACTCGCACGCGCGACAGCACTGGTCGTGTGTGTGCGTGTTTTCCTGTGCCTTCGTCTTTCGTGCTGTTTAACTTTGGAGCCCGAGGTTCGAATTAAAATTGACCGCATTTATTATTATCTGCCTACTTCTTATCGAGCTAATCCGTAAAACACGGAGGAGTCATATTTTTGTAGAATTGGCTTTTCTGAAAAACGACAGCGGCACCAACATCCTAACGGTACAAGGATCGATATTCCCATCTTTCATCGAACGTGGCAAAATCGCGAACGATAAATTGCGAACTGATTTGCCAACCGCTTTTGTGGTGGCTTACGTAACAAAGACCATTAGCGCAAATACCGCCCATAGCCACTTGAGTCACTGCAGAAGAAAGAAACTGCATGGAAAAGCCATTTCAGCGCAATATTACGATCGTGCAGGCAATAAACTGTCAGTTGTGAGTCAGCTCTCCTGTAGTCCAACTCTCGTTCCTCCTTACACATTCGACCTAATGCGTATGTTAACGTACCAACTCGCCCAACATGCAGTGTTAATTCATTTTAAAGCGGTAAACGTTTTTTTTAACTTCACTAAACGTGAATAGAACTTCCACAAATTTCGTCACTCTGCTGCTTCACAGGCGACCGCACGCAATAGTCTACTCAGGCGCCTACCTTGGGGACGGTGATCCCGTGAGCTATAGTCCATGTTGTGTCATTTGCTTTACACCGCGTACAGCGCCGGGACTGCTTAGCTGTTTTCTTGCGGTAACTTCGTTGCAATGAACTTCCGGACTGACCTTTGGTCTAGATAGTGTAAAGATAGTTACAATGCAGGCATTGCAATTAAAGTAAAAAATGAATGTGCTAATTTTTTTCGGCACCTTTTGTGCTGTTGCAACTGTCTGCACTTCTGTGGCGAGCCAAATGCCAGGTGGGAACGCCAGCATAGTGGCAGACGTTGTGAAGGTGCTCATTAAGCCGGAATCTCGCGTGGCCGTCCTGTTTTCTCCGCAGCATGTGATGCAAGTTGCCAGAGTAACAAGATACCTTAACGTTTCAGCGACTGTGTGGTCTTGCCCGAGATCAGGTCGTTGCTACGACAGGTTCGTTCGTTACGTCACGCAGTGTCCGGATGAATATCCACGGCCAGCTTTGGTTCTCGTACCACAGCACACCGCCGTGCCGTCGCAAGTCCTAAAAGATATTCCACGATTCCAGAAGTACCATTCGAACGTAGACTGGGTCATTTCCGTAAAGGAGCACGGGGACGTGCTTGAGAATCTGCGTAATTATTCCTGTCAAGTGATTACCGTAACTGAAGGTAATATAAGCGCGCCACACGATGGGTACAGGTCATGCGAGGAACGTGAATACTTCGACCAACCTCATGAGCTGCTGTCGAAGGACGATCTACGCGACGGGTCCTATCCAAAGAACACGCGCATAATTTACGCTGTCTACGACAGTCCTGGTAACCACTGTGGCATGTACTACGGCAATGCAGCAAATGCAACGATTGAGGCGTACAGCGCTCTCAACAATTCGCTCGTGTATCGCTGCAACAGCGACGGCGTCGACCATTCCGCTTTGTTAGAAAGGCGCGTAGACGTAATTATGGGTGAGCGACCCGCCAACTGCCCTCACTCGTGCTTCGTCTACAGATATGCCATGTACCCACCATCGTATCACTACTTTCTCGTCCGTCGCCGCACGCCCAAGCGACCGTCGTTCGTGGACACCTGGCTGTGGTTTTTTGTCCTCTCATTCCTATTGCTGGCACCGTTTACGGCAGTGCTCATTCTGGTGCTGCACCTTAGACGACTGCTTTGTCCACAGGACACGTTTTGTCCCTCAGCTGCCTGCAACTTCTTGGTTAGCACTTTTCTAGGGCGCTGTCCTCCGCCTGGGGTCGAGTCTCGTGCGACGTCGTCCAAGATCCTTCTGGTGTCTTGGATGTTGGGCATGCTTTTTGTCGGTAGCATCGTCCAGACCACTATCACCGCTTCTCGCAGCGTTCCCACTTACTCTGCCGAAATTAGAACCATGCATGAGCTCCTCGCGAAGGTTGACGACGGCGCGATATTGCCCTGCATGAGCGAATTACTAGCGGTTAAGATCAGGAATTCAACTGGTCTCGTGTCGTACATAGAGGTACTCCGTAGAGCGCTGGACCGCTGTGGAGACAGTTGCGCGCTCGGCCTTTATTACTGGGATCAATGCATTCCCAAAATTAAGAACGGCACACATGCTGGGTTCTTCTGGTACACTCAATTTTCGCTGGCCATAGCTCTGAACGAAGGGTTAGAGCCCGGAGAAGAGATCTTCATGAGTCGCCTGAGAATTTCAGCAGCGCACGGCAGATATCCGCTGAGGTAAGAAAACGGTATTGCATCTTTATTTACACTTCATTTCAGTACCTGCCGACTACCGAAGCCCCTTGGCAACAGGCCATTAGTATACATGCAACAGGACAACTACATATGCATAAAACAATATTTTCACAAGAGAGCACGCTTACTTAAGTATACAAAGCAAGGGTTTTAAGTTTACAAAACAAAATAACCTATGAAGCCCATTACTGCCCTTAGCTCGTATACCATTCGAATTAGTAGCTATCGCATTCAATTGCTTCGTCTTTGCGGCGAAAGTGATTTTTTTTACGTTTGTTGGACTCTGTTAACAATGCACCAACGATGAACAAGGGTAATGTTCTCTAATCGGTAGCGCTCATTTACGCCCTTTATTCTTCGAGGCAGCTTTAAATCATCAGCGAACATACATGTTTGGGACCTCAATTCATACCAGAGCAAGTCACTAACAAACATAAAAAACTAAAGCGGTCGTTGGAGTCTCAAGGTACTTCCGAGAATAATATGCAAATAACCCGAAAAAGTATTTTTTTTTCAATTATTTTTCGCATTTTAAAAAGCAATAGCTGCTTACACATTTTGCCAAAAGCTTCTTTGAAATCAGTTGTGTTTAACAGCAGTTAAGCACAGCCGGTCCGCTGTAAGCAAAAAAAAAAAACAGTTTTGTCGCAAGGGCGAAGCAATGAATCCGATAGCAAGAAAAGCGGCCCCGTGATGGACGCGCTGCTACGCTGCATAAACATCTGCCCCACGGCAGCAACTAAATTATTCTAGTACACTATAGCAGCAACTTTACTCGCGGACAACTTTTCTTGGCAATCAAGCGAATGCTACAGAGCCACAATGCGCGTATCCTACCGCTAATGAATGCAGTCTCACAATTGCGTCCGTATTTTCTGCTTGAGATATATAAAATACTCCTTCCTTTTCCACATGTAGCTTTTTGAGACGGAACGCAGTGTTCACAAGCGAGATATATGTATTTCTTTTACTTTATACGTTGTCACTTTGCGTTTTTGCGCGCGTGAAAAAGTCGCGCCCCTTTCACCCGTACCTTAGACGCTAAGCAGCATTTGCGTCGAAATGCAACGCTAGCCATCACTTTCCACGGCGTTACGAGACGCGCGCCAAACCGGACTACTTCGCGTAGCAGTACATGTGCAGACGCTCCGCCCCGTAGCTTTCCCTTCATTGCCAACAAAAGTTGTCCGCGAGTGTACCACGCGAGCAGACAGCGGAAGGGCAAGGTTCTCCCTGCGCAATTATTAGAAGAAGCGAGCGAGCTGGCCGACGACTTTTAAATGTGCCCGTTTAGGGAGCATTCACGTGCGCGCCTCCGTGCCTCCGACGGAAGCGCGCGCATGAAGGCTCCATACGCCGGTTGCGCTCCTCGCGCCATCTCGCTAGTAATAAAGAAACGCCTGTAAGCGCCTGCCGTCTCTGAGTCCTGCCAGCGGTAAAGGGTGTGTATATAACGCTCGCCGTTAGCTACCTGAAGGATCTGCTCTTTGTGGCGTAATGGCTAGCGCCACGCGCTGCGGAGCGAGAGGTTCCTGGTTCGATTCCGCGCCTCGGATGCATTTTTCTGAATCATTTTGTAGCGTTAGCTAGACTTGCTTAGCCGGAGCCGATTTCACGTGCATCCTCATGAGCCGTGCTGCGCATGCGCAAGGATCAGTGATGTCACACAGCTGGCTCACCGCTCTCCGCCACCGCCGCGCGCGACTCGCCGCCGCCGGTCTGCGCTTTCCAGAGGAGTGACGTCGTAGCCTTGGCAGACGTACTGACGCCAGCGCGCGCGCAGCTATTCGCCTTCGCTGTGCTGGAGCCAGTGAGAGGCGCTATCACGCGGCTGGAGATAGCGCCTCTCACTGGCGTTTGCAGGTGGGTAACGCCATGGAGAAGGAGAGCGCAAATGCTGCTCAACGGCGCAGAAGAGGCGAGAAGCTTATCTCATCGGATCCCGAAGTAGTTGCCTATTAGCGGTTCAGCGTACGAAGAATGAACAGAAGAAAGCTGATAATCGTAGACAATCTGGAAAGCTAAGAAAAATCAACTGAACCTTTTCTAACGCTACGTATATCCTGGCATATCCGAGCTAAGCCATTGCCAATTTTTTCTTCGGGACCTATATATATTGTACGGGAAGAGAGAAGAGAGTCAACGCCCTTCCTGCAGGCCGGCTGTTCTTATTCTCTGCCTCGTCTTTCTTGTCTTCGCCCTAGCCGAGCATGCGCCCGCGCCCGAGCGCCGTTGTCTTCAGTACACTCGGCCACGCTGCGAGCACGGTGTCCTGCCCGGTGGTCGTTTCCTAGCTGGTGAAAATATTCAGCGGTCCTGGGCACTGAACCATCATAGGTAGCACCGATGCTTCTGGCGGGCGACATTGGCTGCCTCGCAGAGGCCGGTCACTGCCACGCGGCGACACTGCGTGGACAGCTGCTGAAACAGTCTCTGGCGGTCGGTGCTGGCTATGTCGCTGTGGACGCTGGGGCTTGGCAATATTCTTTGCCGATGATGGCTCTGGGGGACGACATTGGCTGTGCCGCGGCGGTCGTCCTCGGCCACGCTGAGACTTTCCTTGGAAAGCTGCCTCATTCCTCTCTTGTGGACGTAATTGGCGGCTTCGTTGTAGTCGTAGTTCCTGGTCATGATTATACTTGGCACGAAAGTTCTTCAGCGACGATTCTGGCGGGCGGCCCTGACTATTTCGACATGGTCGCAGGGCCAACCCAAAGTGCTGTCGAGCTTGGAGGCGGCCTCGCCAACTGCTCTGGCTTGAGGATGGTGTTGTAGTCTATCGTGGGGCTGGACAGCACTGATGAACCATCGACGTGTCGCCCCAAATGAGCGCAATATATATATATATATATATACTTGTACATATACGGTGCATGACGGCGGCGACGGGAACGGCAAAAACCAGCCTATACTGTTGATATAATTGCTATTGCAATAAAAGCGTCTCTATTTGTTTACACTGACCTCCCTTGGAAAAACACCTGTCGTGTAGCGAAATTTTGCGCTTAAAACACATGCAAAATCGTTCGAATATTACCATTTGCAAAACCGCTGAAGAATATTGTTCCATTTATGACGAGGCAGCCCCGCTGGAGACTACTTTAAGGTATAATTTGCAGTAGCGGCTGCAGCTATGACAGGTTCAGTTCAGAGCCCGAGCGGAGACAGCTCTTCATCCTCTTCGTTTGGCGCCCACGGGCATAGTCCAAGCAACCAGATAAAATATGCGTGCGGAAAATCTCCGGCGGCAGATACGCCGTCTCAGCTAGACGTCATTGGGATGACAGAAGAAAACGTTTTTCGAGGGGCTCGTTTGTTTGTTACACACAACCAAATGAATCCAACATACAATTTGGCCAAGAAGAACATCGGGGACAAACCATATGGGGTTCGTTTCATTTAGTAGTGGTTAACCACTGTAAAAATGGTTCTAGTAACGTGAAGTGTCCTGTATATGCACTGTCGGCCGCAAAAGTTGGCGGGATCTGCGGCGCGCGGCAGAGCGACTGAAAACTGATTGATGTGCCACCTACCATCACTTGGCGTGGTGCTGCGGCTATCGGCCGGGGCCTCCGTGAAGAGCTCCGGCAGTGGCTCGTCAGCCGAGCTAATCGTGCCGGCCACGGCCGATGGCCTCGATCACCACCGCGCCGTGTGACGGTAGGTGGCGCGGCAATGAGTTTTCGGTCGCTCTGCCACGCGCTGCAGATCCTGCAGACATTTACTGCCGACAGTGCATATATCAATGATGATGATGAAAGGACTTTATTTATAAAGACCAGCGAAGATGATTCGGGGCGGGCCTCAGCCCCGGCCTAGGCATCGGCCGCGAGCCCTTGGGCTCGGGCGGCTTCCTTGGCTCGCTGGACGGCGAATAAAATAAAATTTAACTGCGAGTTAGCACATGCCCGGTGTATGCCTTCTCATCCCGTGTGAACGTAGCACTACTTTAATGTTATCAAGTAACTGCGCTGCACGTTTAAACTATATAAAAATAATTTAACCTAACGGTGCTCCGTATATATAGCAGACTTTGGAGTCTGCGCGTTCAATTTGAATTGTATAACAAGAGAATATGGATTCACTTGAGCTTTGCTTTGAATGAGTTTCAGCCATGCCACATACTCGAAGTGTTACTAATCTGGTGCTTTTCTTTTCTTTTTCTTGCTCTTCACTTGATGCCAGTGGGAATCACCGGTGTCGTTAAGGTATGCTTGATGGTAGTTAATAATGTCAGGGGGTCGTGACGTCGACGAAGACAGCAGTCGGCGTGTCAAAATAAAAGTCAGCAATCAGCAGTCGGCGTGTCAAAAAAAAGAGTGAACAGTGAAAATAAAACAATAAGCGGACGTGGCAATATGAGGTTTCTCCTGGTGCTCTTTTATCGGGGAGGACTGGTTCTCTTCTCTTTATCTAAACGGTAAAGCAAGTATTTCAAATTCTGAACACGGCATCATGGAATAACTACTTTCACAACGTCTTTCGACACAGGCATCAACACAGGCGGCTGCTGATGGCTCTCGACGAGTCGGGTCTGCTCCTGCACATCGAAAGGCGGCACTCCCCAACTGAAAGAGACGCAACGCCTACATCATTCGGCTTGCCGTTCCGGGATTACGTACTCTTATATGCCGCTGGATGCACCTTGTCGGCATTCGTATTCGCTGTAGAACTACGTTGTAGTCGCGGCCGCGGTGCCCGGTGGATGAAGAAACGTGGCTTCAAAAGCCATTCATATGGCACTGTACATCTTGATGGGGATTGGAAACCAGGCGCCCAGAAGATACATGCTCGGATAGACAGTCGAACTTCTGCACGTCGAGTTGGAACAGATGATGATTAGTGGGGCTTTTTGGCGCAAGGGCCATGGGTGGCCAAAGAGCGCCATGTCTGTTATGTGGTGTTGGCGATGACCAATGATTACGATGACAGGGTGTATTGTGGCTGTATAAAGGCCTAAAATCACGCGCTATAAAGAAGCGTAAAAAATGTGTATACAGTATAAAATTATGGCAGTGACAAGTGGTGTGATCTATGGGTGTGGGATAAATGACGAGTGAGCATGGTATTTACATGTGAGAGGCGGGATAACAGCACGAGTGCCTCCTCAAGGCCTTTGATCCCAAAGGCCGAGAGGCAGGTGCTTCCTTTGATGGAAACCGTAGCAGCAGCCTCAATCATGAGGCCGCGCTACGGAGCGCCTGGAAAAATAACGTTAAAATTGTGTACATCTTTTAGGAATGCAAACAGGGACTGATATTTAAAATGGGGTTCTCTGCCAATGAACATAAAAGGATGGAGTGGGTACTGTAGGTATATGGGTGAAAAATGCTTTTTTCTGAGAGCGTCCAGTTCCGTGCATTGCAGTAAGGTGTGGAGTACAGTTAGTGGATCGCCACAGTGATCACACAGAGGTGGATCGCCTCCGGACAAAAGATATGAGTGGGTACTATGTGTGTGGCCAATCCTCAGTCTGCAAAGTGTAACTTCTGTGTAGCGTGACTTCGATACCGGCGGCCAATTACCTAGATGTGGTTTGATGACGTGTAGCTTATTTCTTGTCTGCATATCCCATGTGGTCTGCCAAAAGGCCCTGAGCTTTCTTTTGAGGAAGGGTTTTAAGTCTAGTGGGGGAATAGCTATGAGTGTATTGGGACTGTTTTCGTGGGCGGATACTGCTAGGTGATCCGCCAACACGTTGCCTGCAATCTCGCGGTGCCCTGGCACCCAGCACACTACGACACGTTGTTCGAGTGTGTAGATCGTGCATAAAAGAGAGTATAGCGAGACAAGGACAGGGTTTTTGTGTTTTTTCAGAGTTTTTAAAGCTTTTACCACGCTTAGGGAATCCGTGTAAATAACTGCCTTTTGTAGTTTTGAGTGTCTTATGTGTTTAACAGCCGCAAGTATCGCGTAAGCTTCCGCTGTGAAGATACTTGAGTTTGGGTGCAGAATACCGGAATCGGAAAAGGATGGACCAACCGCTGCGTACGACACAGAAGTATTGGACTTTGAGGCATCTGTGAAGAATTCTGGACACGTGTATTTGTGCTGGAGTTCGAGGAAGTGTGTGCGGATATGTGCAAGTGGCGCGTGCTTGGTAACTTCCACGAAAGAAACATCACAATCTATAAGCTGCCACTGCCACGGCGGGAGACGTGGAGCGGGAGCCATTAGAGAGTGTTCGAGAATTCGCACACCCATTTCTTCAGCTAGAGCCCTCACACGAAGTGAGTACGGCTGTCTCACCGAAGAACGGTTGTCGAAAAGGGCAGAACTGGACAAATCATTGATTGTGGAGTGTGAGGGGTGTTCCTTGTTTGCGTTCACCTTCAGAAAATATACAAAAGATAGGTAAGATCTCTGTAGGTGTAGCGACCACTCGTCCGATTCGACGTAGAGGCTTTCCACGGGGCTGGTGCGAAAGGCGCCCGTAGAAAGGCGAATACCTAGATGGTGGACAGGGTCAAGCATCTTCAAGGCGCTTGCTGTCGCCGACTGATAGATTATTGCACCGTAGTCTAGGCGAGTGCGTATGAGGCTTTTGTACAGATTCAACAGACACTTTTTGTCACTACCCCACGTAGTGTGTGACAACACTTTTAGAACATTCATTGTTTTTAGGCATTTGTTTTTTAAATATTTAATGTGCGATACGAACGTAAGCTTACTATCGAGAATTAGGCCTAAGAATTTGTGCTCCGTCTTCACGGAGAGATGTTGACCATGCAGGTCAATATCTGGATCAGGATGAAGGCCTCTCTTTCGAGAGAACAGGACACAGGTGCTTTTTTGAGGATTAAGGCTGAAACCATTCTCGTCCGCCCATTTGGAGATCTTGTTCAGCCCTAGCTGGACCTGACGCTCACAGATCGAAAGGTTGCACGACTTAAAACCGACCTGTACATCGTCGACATATGTGCAATAAAACATATTTCGCGGTATGCAGAGGCGCAAGGAATTCATTTTGATAATAAAGAGTGTGCAACTAAGTACACCACCCTGTGGCACTCCCGTTTCTTGAAGAAATGGTCTTGATAGAACATTTCCTACCCGGACTCGAAACGTGCGATCTGACAAGTAGCTCTCTATTATATCTAGCATTCTACCACGTACACCAAGGTGGGACAGGTCTCTTAGTATTCCAAAGCGCCATGTTGTGTCGTAAGCCTTTTCCATATCGAGGAACACAGACAGAAAGAACTGCCTGTGGACGAATGCGTCACGGATTTGTGCCTCGATACGTAACAGGTGGTCAATGGTGGATCTGCCCTCGCGAAATGCGCACTGGTACGGGTCAAGTAGATTGTTCATTTCCAGGAAATGTATAAGTCGACGGTTTATCATCTTTTCGAAATGTTTGCACAGACAGCTTGTTAGCGCGATGGGCCTGTAACTCGTAACAGAGGATGGATCTTTGCCCTGTTTAAGAATAGGAATGACAATCGCCTCTTTCCATGACGATGGGATCTCGCCGGAAAACCAGATGGCGTTATACAGGGAAAGTAAGGTTTTTTTCGTTTCGGCAGGTAGGTTTTTCAACATGTCATATACCACACGGTCAGATCCTGGGGCGGAATTACTGCAGCAGCTTAGTGATACCTGTAGCTCAGCTAAGCTGAAAGGTTGGTTATATGCCTCGTGCTTTGTGCTTTTCCGCTCTAGTTTCTGTTTTTCTATTCTTGTTTTGTACCGTTGGAATACTTCAGAGTAATGCGCGGAACTGGACACTTGTTCGAAGTGTGCGCCTAGGTAGTTCGCCTGGTCTTCCAAGCTCTCACCTTCTGTGCTTACTAGAGGAAGTGAATACGCTTGTCTTCCTACTACCCTAGTTACCCAGTTCCAGACTTTACCCTCGTGTGTATATGAACTAATGCCTGATAAAAACTTCTGCCAACTTTCTCTTCTAGCCTGTCGGCGCGTCCTCCTGCCTTGGGACTTTATGTTCTTAAAGTTGATAAGGTTCTCAGCTGTCGGAGAATCGCGAAGCAACCTCCATGCCTTGTTTTGCTTGTTTCGCGCAATTCGACAGTCATTATTCCACCATGGGACACGTTGTTTTCGAGACCGTCCGCTTGTTTGTGGGATGCATTTGCTTGCAGCATCGATCAAAAAGGCTACAAAGTAGTCCACAGCAGCTTCTATACTTAAGGTACACATGTCAGTCCAGCTTAAGATGGTAAGTTTTCGAAACTGTTCCCAATCGGCTCTTTCAGTCTGCCATTTAGGAACCTGTGGAGGACATTGATTTGTTATTGCTGCGCTTAGAACTATTGGGAAATGGTCACTTCCATAGGGATTCCCAATAACTTTCCAATTAAGGACTGGAAGAAGGCATGGAGATGTAATGCTGAGGTCTATTGACGAGTAGGAATTGTTGGCGAGATTATAATATGTTGGCTCTTTCCGATTCAACAGACACGCGCCGGAAGAAAAGAGAAAATTTTCGATCAGACGACCTCGCGCATCGCAGCGAGAGTCACCCCATAGATCGCTATGCGCATTTAAGTCCCCAAGGACCAGATAAGGCTCGGGCAGTTCATCCACCAAGGACTGGAATTCTTGTTTTTGTAGGTTGTATTGTGGCGGTATGTATAGAGAGCAAATGGTGATGAGTTTATCTAGAAGAACTGCTCGAACAGCCACTGCTTCCAGGGACGTCTGTAGTGGTAAATGTGTACATGCTACTGATTGGTTGACTATAATGGCTACACCGCCGGATGATACCGTGGCATCATCTCGGTCCTTTCGAAAAATGAGGTAGTTTCGTAGAAAGTTTGTGTGTTGTGCTTTAAATGTGTTTCTTGCACACACAGCACTTTTGGATTGAGTTCGTGAAGGAGTTCTTGAATGTCATCGAGGTTTCGAAGAAGGCCTCGGATGTTCCACTGTAATATTTGTGTGTACATATTAATCATACAACGGTGCTGTGTGCACAATAGGGAACTGTGGAGTGTTCAAGTGAAATACTGTTTCAGGAGGCAGGACGGTCGTCCGGCCCCGTAATTGGCTTTTTTGTTTTCTTGGCGCGGTCCAGAGAACTGCGCCGGTGTTTCGGCACCAGTGGTGCCGATACCGTGTCCATTGCCTCCTCGGAGGCACTGGATGCCCGCACGGTCGGGCTAGTGGCTCGAGTTTCGGGCCTCGCCTGGTGAGACGAGGCCTTGAGACCCGACGGCCCTGGAGTCGCCGGTCCCTGTTCGCGAGTTGGCGGTGTAGACTTAACTACTGCCGCCTTGGGGGCAGGTGCCACAGCCGACGGGTCGCTCTGCGCAGACCGAAGGAGTGGCGGCGGCCGATGCGACGCGGCCCCCCGGCGCGCCGCATCAGCGTAAGGTGTGGTGTGAAAAGGTGAGCACCTCTTACGGGCTTCACGGAAAGAAATGTTTTCTTTTACCTTGAGGGTGATTATGTCTTTCTCTCTTTTCCAGTTTGGACAGGATCGCGAGTAGGCTGCATGATCACCGTCACAATTGACGCAGTGAGGTGTGCTTGTACAGTTTTCAGAGGGATGGCCTTGGCCTCCACATCTTGCGCAAGTTTCTTGACCACGGCAGCTCTGCGAACCATGGCCGAATCGCTGGCATTTGAAGCATCGCCTCGGATTGGGATGTACGGGCGGACGGCTAGTTTGATGTATCCTGTTTCAATGGTTTGTGGTAGATCGCTGGATTCGAAGGTTAGTATGAGATGCTTCGTCGCTATTTCTTTGTTGTCGCGTCTGATTATGATTCGTTTCACATCGGTGACATTTTGGTCTTTCCACCCTTCTAGAAGTTCTTGTTCCGATAATTGAAGGAGATCTACTTCTGAGACGACTCCGCGTGTGGTATTCATTGATCGGTGAGGTGAAACAGATATTGGGATGTTGCCAAAGGTTGCTAGACCACCAAGTTTGTCGTAGTGGTGCTTTTCAGGGAGCTCAAGCAGAAGGTCACCGCTAGCCATCTTAGTTACCTTGTAGCCTGGCCCAAAGACTTCGGTCAGAGACTTTGCCACAACAAATGGGGAGATCGATCTAGCTTGTTTGTCTGTAGCTTCACTATGGATTACGTGGAATTTCGGATAGGAGGTTCTCGGTCGGTTGAAGCTTGTTAGTTCTTCGGTGCGTACCCTCTTCTGAGGGAGACGATCAAGTAGGCGGGGAAATGAGGGTGTTCCCATGATAGTTTTGTTTGTTTCGGCAGCAATGGCGGCCACCCACCATGGAGTCCAACTAGGGGACGCTGAAGCACTTAGATGTATAAGGCTACAGACGCCAGCCGTACAGTGCCGCTATAACCTAATATAACTACTCAAGCGAGAGTAACTACACAAGGTTAACCCTTGCCGCCAGGAAAAATCGGAAGTAACGAGAAGGGAGGAGTAGACAGGAAAGATTTAAAGTGAGAGAGAAAGATGAAGATGAGGGGAGAGAGACAGGAAAAGGCGACTGCCGATTTCCCCTGGGTGGGTCAGCCCAGGGGTGCCGTCTACGTGAAGCCGGGGCCAAAGGGGTGTGTTGCCTCTGCCGGGGGGCCTTAAAGGTCCAATCACCCGGCGTCGGCTCAACCCCCAGGATCCCCTTTTCCCCGGACACGGCAATGCCACGCACGGCTAGGCGTGGGAGGGGGTCGAAACCCCCCCGTTAGCTCGGGTCCGTGGTGTCGCTACACACCAAACGCCTGCTTGCGCAGACGCCCCTGCGGGGGAGTTGGAACAGATCAAACTTTGTCGCGTATCGAATAAAGCTAACACCGCGATAATACAGCGTGCTGTCAGGAAGCTTGCGAGCACATTCGCTTGCAACATATAAAAAAAGAGGAAACCGCCTGAAGGCATTCGCGCAGGAAGCTCTTCGTTAAAATTTACCCTCCCGTGAGAAGTGTTTCCAGTGTGTGTGCACCTATGCTTGATCTACGCACGAAAGCAAACTAAACATGCAAATAATCTTTTCTTGCATTCTATGCATATCCAACGCTTGCTTGCCTAGCGATTCCAGCCGACGCTTCACAAGTGGTCTGCGCGTGGACGACTGACATCTGGAAGCACGTCGTAACAAATTCAGCCTGGAAATAATTACAAAAACGACCACGCATTTTCTCAGGAATGATTCCGACGTATCGCTGATTTATTTATTGAGTGGGTAGTTCTGTTGCCATTGTTATTGAAAATAAATGGATGTCGTCTTCGATTTCTTCGGCTGTATATATCTTCATGCGCATCAAGAGAAACACGCACTCTAGAGTTACCGTATCTGCTCTCTACGGGCGCCGAATAGCGCGTAGGTCCGCCATCTTGCGCACCGACGCATCTACGTTAGGCTGGAAAGCCACTCCTCCCGAATGCAGGAGATGACGCAGCTCAGCTGCCCCGCGTGCTTTGTTAATCGTTAATTCCGCGTCGACAGCGGGAAGGCTTTCGTTTCTAACAAAAAAAGGGAAAGTAAAAAGAACGAATAATTTGCATGGAACTGTTGATAAAGATTGTTCGATGGCGCTCACTATTCGTAGCAATATTTTTGTTTTAAATATCAAATAGGAAAACTACAGTAGACATGAGTGGGGACAAAATAAGTTCTTGAAAATCGCTCGTTCCACGTCTTTTTTAACGCCACGCTTTAAAATATGAAACATAACACGAGAAACCACGAGCTCTGAGAAAAAAAACAGTAAAAATCATCTGCATGCAGTGTTCTAGGAACAATACAAGCTAACGAGGGCTTTACGCAGATCCAGGTAGACGTGGCGTAAAATAGACTCCGGTTAAGTCTTCGAACTTTACACTGCACACTGGTCAGACTGTATTATGATGTTTCGCTAGATCTGTAAAGCCAATATTCACACATTCACAGGCGCACATGCTTACCTTTATTTCCGGTGCCATTTTTTCACCGGATAGACAGTTAATTGTTATAAAATGGACGAGAAGTCATAGATGTCCTTTATGTATTGTCAACTCCAATCGCAAGAATATTGCCAGTGAGGTTTATCTTTACTTTCTATAATAAGATATTGTGCATAACGTGTATAGTGATTGACTGACATTTTGACCGCTAACAAAAAATTGGCCGCGTATCTGCGTGCTTCGCTGCAAATGTCGTGTAAAGACGATAGAAGAGGCGCTGTGTGAGATATGGACGCCATCTGGCAATACGTCGGGAAACATGAGTGCTGTGTTGCGTGCTGGTAGTCCGGCGCAGCAGCAGTCGAAGACCGGCGGTGACCAACGCGACCGGTGGGGACGCCAGCCAGCCCGAAAACGCGGTTTGGCGCGAAGCGCTGAAGCAGAGAAACGTCCGCACTCAACGAGTACTCTCCACACACTCTTTTATTTACACGTCGCCTGGGTAAAACAGACACGCCAGAGCGGCGCCCACAACCGGCAGCCTGAAGGCCGCCCACAACGCTGCTTTTTCATTTTTTAAATATTTTTTTCACCTTCTTGGCCTTCTCAAAACTAAAGTTTTTCAACACCAACCCATGGCATTCGTACAGTGCAATACAGAACCGAAACCGAAACACAACAATGAGCTCGTGCGAAGGGCACGGAGGAAGGCAAATTTCAGCGCAGTCGCATTTTCAGCTTTGTTGAAACAGCGCTCACTAGCCGACGACGAAGTAAAAGAAGGCACACGACAGGCAGCGCCTGTCCTGTGCCTTCTTTTACTTCGTCGTCGTCTAGTGAGCGCTGTTTCAACAAAGATGAACGCATACCAACTCGTTCAAGCTTCCATTCTTATGCATTTTCAGCGCAGCTTAAGAAACTAGGGTCCTTAAAATTACGTATGTATGCATTTTCTATTAAAGGAACACGCCTCCTAATACTTACCTAGTGATGTTGCACCTCAGATATGCATGATATTTACTTTTTGATCGACAACGTTCACAAGTATGAACAGCCGTACCAGTTCAAGACGGCTGGCCCTTGGGCCGAGTGGCTGAATCGAGGGACGTGCCGACAAACAGAAAGACAGACAGACAGAAAGAGAGACCAAAATTTCTGCGTTTAAGTTCCCCAAGAAAGACTATCGTCTTTAAAAAAACGAGGACAGTGAAAGTAACGGCAACACCAACAGTGTTCCTTTCACTGTCCTCGTCTTTTTGATAGCGGTCAAGATGTCAAGTAGTAAACAGTAAACACCAACAAGGCCAGATTCAAGTTCCTCTGTGTATAGTGATGTTCATACTGGAAAGTACTTCTTCACTGCAGTAAATAATTAGTCGTACTGAACTGCCGCAAATTTCCACCTGTAGTGCCGATTTCGAAGGCCGAAGAATGTCTGTATGCACCAGGCTTATTGTAGTATTCTTCTTTGAGTGCCACTGTTTTTTATTACATTTTTTACGAGACAGAGATTGTTGGCTTTGAAAATGCAAGTAGATGAAAGAAAAAAATTGCGCCATCTCCCACTAAAGGGAACCATGTGGGGATGCAAAGCAGCGCATGGGTCGTCTTAAGTTCCATTCATCACGGGCACCTTGCCCGATGTTAACGCGTCCTTGCATGTGGAGCACACCATCAATTCGCTCTAGTTGCTTTTGCGGTTACTCGTCCCGAACTCTTATTAGAGCACGCCACGCGGGTACATCGCGCGTCTGCAGAATCTCATTCCCCGAAGCCATCATGTGATTGCTGAGAGAGTGTATGGGGGAGAGGCCACAGCGTCTTACCCAGCCCCTTACACAAGCCCAAACACGCTAGCGCGTGCCAGCACACATGGTTTTGTCTGCGTTACGCAAAGCTAGGACAGCATATGGCAGCCCGGGCCCCTAAAGTTCTATGCACGTATCATCATCAAGGCGGTCGAAGAACAAAAGGAAGAAGGCTTCTCCTTGGCGCGAGTGCGCGCTCAGATGACTATGCTAGGTGGGACGGTCGCCAATGTAACTACGGACACAGCCCAGCGCAAAAGCTGCTTCGCATCTAAAATCTGGCCGTTAGCAACAGTTTAGCGAGTCGCAGCTCCAGCACTGCCGGACCGCCTAAAGCTCCTCTATGCGTTTTCTGCCGGCTAGCGGAAGCAATGGATGGGCTTGCGGAAGCAATGGAGCGGTGGCGGCCGTGGTGGCGTTGCAGGAGCCAGCCCACTAAAACTACTAAAACCCGTCGATCTAAAAATGTAGCGGCATTCTCCTCCGCGCGTGCGATTTCTCCTCGATGATCCTCGCCCGCTGGCGGCGCACGGTGCCATTTTGCGCCTCTGCTCCCGCGGACGCGCCGCAGAATTCAGTGGAGACGCGTGATTTCGGGCCAAATGCGCGCCCTGGCGTGGCTTAGAAAATTTTCAAAAATTGCGATGAAAACATCGAGAACACTGAAATGAACGTTTATGAAGGGGTTGGTTACTTCGCAAGGCCGTCTTAATGGGGCATATTAAATTTAAATAATCTTGCGGAGTGCTCTACGGTGCAGACATTCTTTCCGCCACATGATAGGGTACTTTACGTTTGCATCTGACGTAGTTCTGTTTGCGGCCCATCCCTCTGTGTATGGATTTTTTCTTGCCTGTGCCGGCATTTGCACCACAGGTATTTACAGCGTCGTATAGTAATGCTACTGAGGACTTTTGCCTGATTGGAACAATTTTTTGAGTTCGCTGCTCCAAATATTTCTCCAAATCAGAAGTCCTCCGTTGTTTTAGGAGCACGTTAAAGCACGTTAGATTTAGGTACGCGTTAAAGTACCCCAGGTGATCGAAATTTCTGAAGCCCTCTACTTACGGCGTCTAGTAAAATCATATCCTGGTTTTGGGACGTAAAACTCCAACAGTTATTATTATTACAGTGGAATCTGGTTGATACATTTTTCACGGGAGCCGAAAATAAAATGCATCATACAAAAATCCCATTAACCAAAGGGGTTAAAAAAAGTAGGAAGATACGCATTCTCCGTCATCAATCACTTTTGTTGAGGAACGTGAAGTTACTGGTCAGTTTTCGCTGCACTTTTTTCTTTGCAACGTCCAGGAGTAAATTCTTCTGAAAAGTAATAAAAGAAGCTAGTATACCAAATAAAAAACGTATCGGAATTCGAGATAGTCTTTCGCGGTCGTATTTTCCAATACTGGGCAACAATGTCAACGTATTAGCGCATGAAAATCCATTATTTTCGATGGACATTGCCCAGGAAATAAAAAAACAAACGCATTATGCAGATTCGTATAAATGAGGTTCCACTGTATTTCGACTAAAGGACGATATAGACAGGGACAGGCGCCAACTTCCAATTAAAAAAAAAAACATTCATCCGGTATAAACAAATACCGTATCAATGTTACCACACAAATGTGCAGGGTACATGCACGCATCCAATAATCAATTGCCTATATCAAGTGCCGCCCCCCTCCCCAAGGAGGTCATCTCTTTCACGGTGTGACAGAGTGACTTCATGCTGACGCAATCTTGAAAAGGTAGCGCCTGTCCGTCTCGTCGTTTCGTCGAAAAGCTTTTGCACTTAACGCTAGTGAATTATTGATATTTCGTCATCTCCGTCGCTCACCCTCTCGAAAAATTAAGGCAGCTCCGCAGTAGTTGTGCCAAGCCTGAGGGAAGAGCGGATCTGGGTGGCCCTCTTGGTTCTATTTATTCCTCTCTTTGTTTATGTTTTTCTATTTCTCTGTTTTTCCTATCTCTTTTTTATCACTGTTTCTCTCTCACCATCCATCTTTCCTCTTTTTCGCTCTATATCTTTTTCCCTATCTCTATTTCTCGCTTCCTCTTTCTTTCTAGCTTTGCTCTCTCGCTCTCTTTCCTTCTCTCTCGTTGTTTGTTTCTCTATATTTCTCTCTGTCTTACTCTCTGTTTTTTTCTTTCTCCTTTTTGTGTCTGTTTCTATCTCACTGTCTATTTCTTTCAATATATATATATATATATATATATATATATATATATATATATATATATATATATGTCTTTCCCTCTTCGTCAGCCTGACTTCACTTTCTCACCCCCTTGCTATACTATACTATTGAAGGCTTCTATTGTCTCACTCGCTGTTTCTTTCTACCTCTTTCTTCGTCTCTGTCTCTTTCTTTCTTTTTGTTGGGCTAACTGCTGCCTTCTTATTTTTTAGTGGACCAGTCGTGAGTAATTGGATTAACCCAATTTCTGTGGCACATATCTGTTTGGGATAATGACAGTTTTTTTTTTGGTTCGCCGGACAAGGAACGATTTGCTAAACAGCTTCGCTGTTTTTTTTTTCGAAAGTCTGCCCTTAGGCATAATAATTATTGATTCAGAAATACACATACAAATTTGCTTCGTGTATGAAGTGAAGTATTGTGCGGTGGTAAGGTCCACTAATCCAGCTGTCAAGGTCGGGTGGTCGGCCAGGCCCAACGTTACTAGAACAAACTCAGTTTCAAAGCTCCGTATCTCCGCCAGCGGAGGAGGGTGGTCCGAACGGCGGTCGCGAGAACTAGCGGCGCTGCAGTTCCGTCTTGCGCCACTATCGGCGCGTCGTCTGCTGCCACGGCATAACGCTGCGGTGCGCCGCGCAGTTGCTCGCGGCAACTGTGCGGCAACTTTCTTATTGTACTAATTAGGTGGATACTTAGGTGGATATGCATAAGGTCGTCTGTATGCATTGGCCCGCGTGCGTTGTTCATTGATTGGCTAAGAATCGATGTTCGGTCTATATTGCCACGCCCACTTGTTTTATTTTGATGTATTCTGGTTTGACCAGCAAGGACGGTTATCAACGCTCGACGCTGTCCGCGAAGCAGTGATCGAGAAGCATCGCGATTGTAGTACATCGTTTTGGTAAGATTGCGCGCCGCACGCGAATGTTCCAGCTTTGCCGAGAGATAACGCCGCCACCAGCGATATCGCTGGAAAGTTCGATAGCGCCTGTATAAAAGCCGACGCGCTTGACCGCTTGTCAGTTGATCGACGGTCGACGCTCTGTTCGCCGCTATCAGTGTATTGCTGTAGTTTTACTTTCAGTTTCCCGGCCACAAGTTCGGCCAAATCAAGAGTTTCATCTCGCACCTGCTGACTGCTGACTTCGTCGACGTCACGACCCTGTGACAATATTTGAGCTGTCTACATTGCGCTTAACTTCCAAGCATAGGAGTTTCTACCACAATTTTAGCCTCTGCCGTCTTATCCAGACCAAAAACAACCCAACACGTTTGTAAAAGCCTTTATAGTGTACAAAGAAGCGTACTTACTCGAGATACAAAAACGTTCTAGAAAAACAGTACTCATCATGTTGTCTAGAATTTATTGAGAAAAACTTTCTCGAGAAACATCACCAGTGCTTTGCAATGTTTACAAGACACGTTTTCGCGACGGTTGAAGGGATACTGACCCAAAATCAGAAAACTTTACGAGAACTCTGTAAATGAAATCTCAGTGTGCGATTACATCGAATAGATGTCGTCTCTGAGCAATTTTTTCAGCGGATAGTTGTATTTTCGGTGTCTCATCTTTATACGTCGCATCCTTCTCCGGTGCCTTAAACAATTCGAACAGATCGGCCGTGATGTGAGCACCGAGGAGTTATTCGCGCGTACTCTGTCGCTAGAAGAGTCGTCAGTATTCAACTTCAGTTTTTCAACTTCACCGAGCAGATGTTCCATGTCCGCAGCACTTCTTACACTGTACGACAGCCGTTTGCGTTTCGTACTGTAGCCGTTCACTACGCAGTTAAACTGCTCGTCAACTACAATTATCTTTTGCACAAGTAAGTCTCCGTTCCCGAAGTAAAGTGGGATTGGGCTAGTTGGTATTCCATTATTAAACTGCCCAGCGCAAAAGTTTCACACGGTGCACATAGAAAAGACGAGGACCAGCGCTGGTCCACGCGTCTTTTCTATGTGTACCGTGTCAAATTTTTGCGCTAAGCAGCCCGTTTCCGAGCCGGCGAGTGTAAAATATTCCGCACATCTTGTTCGATACCTCGTTGTAAAATCTCTCGAAAATCCACTGCTTTGAAGGCATAGCGACAGCCGACAACTGATCGAATGTCAGTGTGATGCAACTCTCAGTAGCGTATATAGGTAATCGCCTGCCTTTCGTTTTGCTGTTCTATTTCTGGCCGCTCCTCCAAACTGGGCACTGGGCTTTCGCAGGACGCCGTACGTTTTGGGGAGGATTTGCGCCTAAACCCTGAACATTTTGGCTTTGAAATGGTGGGGTGGAAGTGCTGGGAACAAGCGCGGCACGGCACCGGGCGTGAGTTCCCACTTTCCCCGTGGAATCAAAACTTCTTGTCCCGCAACGACACCACGATCGTGCTTTACAATGTCGTCACTCTCAAAATGAACGTCACACACCTTGCATTTTGCAGTAAGCTTTCTATCTTTGCGATGCAAAGCTTGAATGGCGTAGGGTCTTTTGGAGGTCCGAAGAAGTGTCGTGAAGCGGAGTCGTCGTTCACAGTCGGCATACCGCACTGTGAATCTGTTCGCCCTCGTTACGCTTCGTACATCATGCACGTGTCTTCGTACAAGACGCTAAACCTGGTCCAGAACAGTCGCAAAAATGACGAGCTAACAAAGCGCAGACGACGCTGTAACCCACGTGCGCGCGTACATCGGCGGCGCCGATCAGAACAAGCGCCAGCAGCGGGAGCTAGACGTGACTGCAGCGCCACTAGTTCTCGCGACCGCCACGCGGACCGCCTCTCCGGCGGAGCTTTTAAACTGAGTTTGTTCTAGTAACGTTGGCCAGGCCTGAGGCCTGTTGCACGTACGTGACGACGACGGCTTGACTGTAGACCCCTGCAATTCCACAATGAGTGTGTGACAGTTACATCGTGAATTGGGGCGTCGCAAAATGAGCACGATGTACTATACGGGCCGCGGTACTTTTGCTCCCAAAAGGCGGTCACGGATGGGGTAAGCGCAACCCCTACGCGAAGCCTCCGCAACGTAACCTCCTCTCGGCGGGTTAAACCGCAAAGGAGGTCTGACCCACACGGAGGTATAAGAGCGTGTGGTACGTCGGATGCTTTCTTTTTGCCGCAGCATATGTCCTTGAGCGTCCTGAGGAAAATGCGGTAGTGCGTGCGGTGTAACTTGTGGCTGAGTTGCCAAATCCGCTTTGACAAGGTCCGGGAAAGCGGCCCGAGGCACCCACTGAACATGTATCCGCACAGATTCGGAGGCAGCAAGATGGTGAATACTATCCGAGAGTGACGTAGACCAATACGCTCGTTGTATAACGTGGATAACTTGTGTCCAATCCGTACGAATGATGAGCTAAGAGCACCTGTCAGGTAGAGGGAAAGCTATAAGCGCTGCCAGTCGGTCACATATGGCGGCCAGCTCAGCAAGGTGAGTTGGTGGTGCCGGGTCCGCAAAATACGAGCAGGACTGGCCAGCATCAGGTATTAATGGGCATACAAGAGCGGTGTGAATGGTGGTGCCACTCACACTGGCATCAGTATAGGAGACGACAGTGGCGGCATCTAGGTTATCGGCACGAAGCAGACGGGAAACTTGGGCGTTCGCCTGGCATAGAACCGGGCTTCAAAGGCGACCAAGAGATTTGATTTCAGTGAGTTGCATTTTGTTCTACGGGGCAATAGTGCTCGACTCTGGAGGTGTATGGTGAACTTTTTTGCCCATGTACCGCGCCAACGCAGCAGTCGAACAGAACGTTGATGGCTTGAGGTTGCGCGCACAGCGACGCTGGTGTACTAACTCGTCAATGGTATTAGTTTGGACTCCCGTTGCAGTACTGTTAACAGAGTGACACGTGGCAGTCCAGTTATGGCCCACATGGCTTCGTGGGTAATCGCCTCTAGACGTGCCCACTCTGCCAGCGTGAGGCGATGAAACTGGGCGCGGTAGACGAGTTTCGGTTGCAACATCGAACGGACAAGGAGACGAGCCATGTGGGAGTTAGCGCCACCAGAAACAAGCACTTATCAATAACGTGTGGCCAACTGCAACTACTGCTGAGGCACCATTAGCGTTATTGGAACTGATCTTCAAATAATTAGGAAATGGAGATAGAAATAGCTTGAGCACGTGACAAGTGCGCAGAAAACGTTACGACGCAGAAACGCGACTAAGCTGCACAGCTATTCTGCGCACAGCACTGCTCAGAAGTTTGTGATTTCGATCTGTAATATAAATTTAATTTTTCTTTTGGCGAAAGTTACTCCGAGCCGCAGTGACGCGTTCTTTCTGTAGGTATAGAATACTGAGGGAACTGCGTCAGGAATCAGCGGAGCGCTCTTAATAAGAATTTCCATTATTCCCGTTGTCGAGGAGAGGCACGTCCCAAACCTGGAGGTGGGAGCAAGTTTATATATATATATAGTCGGAGCCAAGGTCACCTCCCGGCTGACTTGATTGTGACACGTGCTAAGTGGTGACGATTTGGGTGGCCCACTCTTGCGCTTTAAAAGTCGACTGTCACAACCCGTTAATGGGGAGGCAATCGCCGGGCAAATTCCAAGGGCTGAAGTTTCGACCCCTAGAAACGCACTACGAAAGCATGGACAATTTGAGGGCAAGTCGTTTCAGCGCGCCAGCGAACGCCGATTCTGGTCCAAAGACCGAGTCGGAGCGAAGAGTTGATAACAAAGACAAAATATATTCTCAATTGAGGCAGGTCACCACTTGACACTTTGTGAGCTTTGTACGTGGGCCCAATTTTTTCTTTAAGGTACTTGGGCACCAGAAATGGGGAGAGCTTTCTTACTGGTGTATCTTCACTGTGGATTGTACAGAACTTAGGGAATGATACTTTGGTGTACATAGGAAAATGAAATCTTGCTGCGGTGCGGCCTCTTTTAAGAGACCAATGAAAAACAAAGGAAGCTTGAGAAGCCTTAAAGGATGAAGATGTTTGCCAACAGCGCCGACCGCCCACCACGAAGCCCAACAAGGAGACGCGGCTGGACTTTTCAACAAGTCTGCGCGACACCGGCCGTACGCTGTCACTATAACCTAAACTACCCAAGGTTGGATACCTACGCCAGGCTAACCCTTGCCGCCAGGAAACATGGAAATAAATAGAAGAGAGGAGTAGACAGCAAAGATAAAAAGTGAGAGAGAAAGATGAAGCTGTGAGGAGAGAGAGAGGGACAGGAAAAAGCGACTGCCGATTCCCCTGGGTGGATCAGCCCAGGGATGCCGTCTACGTGAAGCTGGCGCCAAAGGGGTGTGCTGCGTCTGCTGGGGGGCCTTGAAGGTCCAGTCACCCGGCGTCGGCTCAACCCCCAGGATTCTCTTTGCCCGGACAGGGCCAACCCACGCACGTCGAGGCGTTGGAGGGGGCCGAAATCTCCCGTTGACTCGGGTTTGTGGTGACGCCACTCACCAAACGCCTGCTTTCGCAGATGCGAGAAGATAGGATTAGTGAACAGCGTGGTCTAGTGGATATGGCGCTCGGCTACTGACCCGAAGGTCGCGGGATCGAATCCCGGCTGCATTTCTATGGAGGCGGAAATGTTTGAGGCCCGTGTACTTAGATTTAGGAGCACGTTAAGGAACCCCAGGTGGTCGAAATTTCCGGAGCCCTCCACTACGGCGTCTCGTAATCATGTCGTGATTTTGGGACGTTAAACTCCAAATGTTATTATTATTATTATTATTATTAGTGAACGGCGAGAACCTTCCATGCGAGTGTAGTAGGCTGCGCAGACGGTAGCGAGGACGACGTAATTCTGGTTGGTTCATTTCCACGCCCCCGCCTTTTGCTCGCCCGCGGGGGCGAAAGAAGGAAAGTATGAAAATATAATTTTCGTGTGTATTGAAGCCCCTATGGCCACAACCACAGCAAAAATTCCGATATCATCGAAAATAATGTCGGTCTCGCCAACAACGAAGTCTTATCTAATTCTAAAGTCACTTCATCTTCCCTTCAACCAGAGCTAGCAACCACGATGCTGTACTAGGCGACATTTGGGCATGGCCAGTTCTAGCCAACTTTATACCACCACAAGGGTACACTAGCATGCACTAGACGACAGTGAGCCTACTTAGCCAACAATTGCCCTTCACTAGTCAACGTTAACAAGCACTAGTCAGCAATAGCAAACACTACAGCTACCACTTTTCCACCACAAAGCAGTGGTAGTCCTCACTGCCCCTCATTGGCAAGCAAAGGCGCCGTCTATTGATGCCAGATACTAAGCAACGATAGCCCACATTACCGACCGTTACCAACCATCAGCTAAAATTAGCACGCTCTAGTCAACGATAGCAAACAGTTCGCCACCACTAGCCAACCTCACCAATGAGGAGCCAACACGAGCCAGTGCCGATCTATCACTTTCCAAAACTGCGCACCATCGCGCAACACTTCTCGAACCTGGCCAACTAGCGTTATTCTTATATGGGCAAACATGTCACAAGTCATGAGATAAATGCCATTCCATGCCATTTACTTTGTTTTACGAGTATTAAGATACGCCCCGGCTAACCAGGCGACTCCAATCGTATATTTTCACTTGTGATTCATGTTATCATATATGTGATATCCGTGTCGTGTAGTTCATGACATGTTAATCATTACCGCAGGAGTGTCATTGGTGCAGATTCTTGTATATACCATGTCAATGAAATGAGCACTACTTCACGACGTAAACACTATGTCTTTTGTGCCATTGATATCACGATACATGTGACATGCACGTCATGAACATTTTTGTAGGACCTGTCAGTCATGTTTATTTGTCATACACGCTCTATGCACACACTGGTATGAGAGACGATGGAACTCATGACGACACACTTTCACGTGTTTCGTGACGTACACCAAGAGTACATATATCATGATGTCCTTTGACTGAACTACCATTTATGTTCTTCATACACTCATGTTTACCGAGTTTTGATACATATCATGTTACCAAAGGAACCACCAGAGTACCAACGCGTAGGCGGCCAGAGATAGATATAGATAGATAGATAGATAGATAGATAGATAGATAGATAGATAGATAGATAGATAGATAGATAGATAGATAGATAGATAGATAGATAGATAGATAGATAGATAGATAGTCCTTTGATTCTCCAAGAAATGCTTCGCATTTAGAAGTGCTATTATGCGCTTCATGCCATGACCTGTAGTTCATGCACTCTTGCTATGTCACGCGAATTTTTGCATATGTCAGGCAAGGAGAACGCAATCACCAATACGTGGGCGGCTAGATAGATCAATAGATAGATATGCTCAGACTGTTTGTAATTCGGCGAAAACGTTGTCGCATTCAAAATTCTTAATCTACTTCTCATCGACCTAATGCGTGGAACATGAAGGAATCAGATTCGTGGCTTTCCATTTTTTAAAAGCGACAGCAGTGCCACCATCCTGCCAGCAGAATAGTCGATATTCGCATATTTCATCACGCGGAAAATAAAGGCACAGCAAAGGCGCAAACGATCAATCACCAAGCGAGGCAACGTTTTTTTCGGTGGCTTAAGTAAGAAGGACCAATAGCAGAAGTACTGGGTATAGTCAAAGAAGAAATAAACTGCACGAAGAATCATTTTAAGGTGGTAGACATTTTCCTTGATTAAATTGTGAATGGCACTCTCGCAAACACAATCTTTCTGACATTGCTGCTGTTTTAAAGTGGTCGCACGCAATAGTCCTTGTCACACGCCTCACTTGACAACCATGATTCTGTGCTCTATATTCTACGGAGTACCTCCTTCGTCACAATGCGAGAAGTGCAACGGATCGCTTGACTGTCTTTGCTGCGGCAACTTCTTTGGAATTAATATCTGAACTAAATATTGGTCTAGACACAGCAATGGTAGCTTGAATTTACCCATTGCAATCACAGTTAAAATGGATGTGCTAACTTCTTTCATCATCTATTGCGTGTTCGCAGCTGCTTGCATTTCTTTTGCCAGCAAAACTCTAGGCGAGAACGCCAGTATAGTCGCAGACATTGTCGATGCGATGATCCAGCCGGAAACTCGCATGGCTGTCCTGTTTTCTCCGCAACATATGATGGAAGTTGGCAGCTTAAGAAGATACCTTAACGTCTCGGCAACTATATGGACTTGTCCGAGATCAAGCAGTTCCTACGAAAGGTTCCTTCGTTTCGTCACACAGTATCCGGATGATTATCCAAGGCCAGCCTTGATTCTCGTACCTCAGCACACCAACCTGCCAAAGCACGTCCTGAAAGAAATTCCACGGTTCCAGAAATACTATTCAAACGTACACTGGGTCTTTCCATAAAGGAGCACGGGGCCGTGCTTGACAAGCTGCGTAATTATTCTTGTCAAGTGATTACTGTGACTGAAGATAATATCAGCGCGCCACACGATGGGTACCGATCATGCGAGGAACGTAAATACTTCGACCAACCTCACGCGCTGATGTGGAAGGGCGATCCGCGTGACGGGTCCTATCCAAGGAACACGCGTTGTAATTTACGCTGTCTACGACAGTCCCGGAAACCACTGTGGCATGTCCTACGGCAATGCAGCAAATGCAACCATAGAGGCGTACAGCGCTCTCAACAACTCGCTCGTGTATCGCTGCAACAACAACGGCGTCGACCATTCCGCTTTGTTAGAAAGGCGCGTAGACATAATCGTGGGCCAGCGATCCGCCAACTGTCCTGATCACTGCTTCTTCTACAGGTACGCCATGTACCAACCGATATATCACTACTTTCTCGTCCGCCGCCGGACGCCCGAGCCTCCCTCGTTCGTGAATACCTGGCTGTGGTTTTTCAGCCTGTCATTCATGTTATTGGCACCGTTCGCTTCAGTTTTCTTTTTCGTAGTAAATCTCCGACAACAGTTTCGTCCCGAAGGCACGTTTAGCACCTCAGCTGCCGCGGATTTTTTGGTTAGCATTTTTCTAGGACGCAGTCCTCCGCCTATGATCGAGCCACGTGCGATGTCCATCAAAGTCCTCCTGGTCTCTTGGATGTTGGGCATGTTATTTTTCGGTAGTTTCGTTCATATTAACATCACCGCTGCTCGCAGCGTTCCGAGTTACTCTGCCGAAATCAGGAGCATGCGTGAGCTCCTTGCGAGACTGGAAGACGGTACGCTGTTGCCCTGCATGAATCCATTAATAGCGAACATCATAAGGAAAGGAAACGGTGAAATTTCGTACATACAGATACTCCGCAGAGCGCTGGACCGCTGCGGAAGCAAGTGCGCTCTTGGCAATGATTACTGGGATAAATGTATGGCCAGAATTAAGGAAGGGACACATGCTGGCATCGTAGGCTACACTGCATTTTCCCTAGCCCTAGCTCTGCAGAAGGATTAGAGCCTGGAGAAGACACCTTCATGACTCGCCTGAGAATTTCAGCAGCGCACGGCAGATATCCACTCAGGTAAGAGAACCGTTTTACATAGTTTGCTTTTATGCTAATTAAGGTTTGGGCATGATTACAAGGAAGGAGCCGGTTACCTTGACACCTGCGCTACAGTGACGCCGCAACAGTTTCCATACACACACGGCAATCTAACCCTATGTTGCGTGCGCCCATGTGACAGGAGCATAGCACTCAAGCATAAAAAGTACTGCTTCGCCGTGTTGCTGGGCTGCCGCACGTAACGACGACTGTGATCTCGCTGATATAATGCACTTGTTAAGGGGACGGGTCCCCTCACCGTAGTGAGTGACGACAGGATCGTACGCGAGCAGGTTGCAAATAAAAAAAAAAAAACAGGCAACATATCTAAGTTTAAGGTGTGAAACATGTTAGATCATTTCTCATTGATATATGATTTGAAGCATCACTCGCACATGTAGAACAAAACTTGGTATAACCAGAACGTGCGCCACATTTTTTTGATAGCATAACCCAGTCAAATATTTAAATTAGGGTATGTAGTAGTGCTATCGGCGCCAAATGAAACGCGAACAACGGCAAGCATTAGAAATGATATAGTGCACGCCGCACAGTCATTGCCCTTGACAGGCGCTCAGCACTCCGGTTTGGCAGCACCGCGCACGTCATTGGTGATCACTGGACGGCACGCACAATACCATTGCTAATGCTTGCCGCTGTTCGCATTTAATTTGGCGCCAATAGTAGTTGCGCTACCCAGCGTTCGCAATAACTGATGAAAATGACGTGAAAGATCCGACCGAGCCTCCATTATCTCCAAAACTGAACGCTGCTCTTGGCACTTAAGAGAAAAAGAGAAGGATATACTGGAAGTATAATCGGACGCATACCCCGTTTGCTGCTCTAGGAGCAGGGGCTAGGTGGAATAAGGTTAACAACGTAATAAAATCTCTAGCCATTCCGCACTGCGAAGGTGAGTCTCCAGGGGACGTAACGGGCTTACACCCGCCCGTGCTCTTGTCGGCGTTCTTCATGAGCGCGCTGCTCCCCGGGCGTTCTCAGAATGCGCGGTCGACCAATACTTGCCACGCCAGACCGCGCGAAAGCAGCGCCTGGACTCGACCGACGAGCCTAAACGCGTACGAAAGGTGTACCTCTCCACTGTACCTTCTGGCCCTCACGGGGCGTGCGCTGCCTCCAGAAATGGCCCACCTGTGAGCCATGGACCATGTCAGTTGATGACGTCATCATGTGATCTCATGTAGTGACGCTATGGTGACCTCAAAAACTGTCATCAGTGATGTCATGATGACGCTATTGCGTTATCGGTCACTCGTAGGAGGTGCTGTGGGTTTTTATATCGTGGAGGACGCGGACTCACGCCGCAAAATTAAGCAGGTGTGTCATTTACAGCGTCGCTGTAATATGAGAGAGAGACTCAGGCTTTCGCTTCGTCCGTAGGTGCACGTCCACGCTACAGTCAATCTCTGTGAGCTGTCGATTATAGAAACAGCCGTAACCCAACGTCGTTTTCTGAAATATAATGGGACTTGTGGCCGTGTCCAAGTGATTTCTGTCATCAAGAGTCACATTGAATCATTCTGTTCTAAATTCATTTAGATCTCATCACATCTTGACTGTTCGTAGCCAGATATCGGATCCTAGAGACATGGTGAAATACACGGCCAAGTGAAAATCGGTGCTGGAAAAGCTTTCATTCTCCCACGAGACAGCAAAAAGTGAAACCTTAATTTACGAGCTCGGCATGAGCATGGTAAATATTTCGAATTCAAGCACATCACTGAAGTTTCGCGCACGAATTCCGTATCTAGAGCTACATCTAGAACCTATAGAAAGGCTGCGCCATTCAAATAACCGATGTAAGCAGGACGCCAAGTGATGTGTGGTGCCTGAATACGATGAAAACGTCGCGCTCTTAATTTTTTTTTCGAGAATGACCCCGCATTGCCCGTGGGCGTCGGAGCACAGGAAGTTACGACATTATATGCCTGATTTAGGCACCATAGCTGCTCTTCAGATAGCTTGTTCCCTTCCGCTACACACTTTGGGAAAAAGGAAATAGCTTACATGCACGTCATGGAATGGCACTCGCATTATTCGAGGTTATGATCATTACGTTCGGAAATATGTAGGGGTTTGTTGAGGCAAGTTTCCTTAGTACTGCCAAACTTGTCGTAGAATATTAAAATAGTTTTAGCCTTAGTTTTCTTCTACGCATTCAATGCAGCGTACGAGTTGTTTACCGTGACGGTCTTCGATATATGACTACAACTGTATTCGCCAAGTCCCGGTCCGTTTAACAACTATCTCTGTCCATGCGCCTTGTTGAACGGTACCTACGAGGTGATTATGTCAACCTCTCTCATGCACTGCAACGTGTACGTTGACGACATTGCCCTATGGACCGCCGGAACAAAGATGAAACCTCTCGCTGCCCGAAAGTGATTCAAGGGATCCTTGGGCGCCGTTGTAGTATATAGCAAATTCTTGGGTCTGCCTGTCTCCGCGTCGAACACTCAAAAATATCATAGGGCACTTCGCCACGGCCACCCGCCGTTGGGTGGCCTGATTCGTCGCCGACTGAACCGGCATCCCCTGACAGCAGAAGGTTACATAATTGTTCGAGTACACAAGCGCCAGTTCTCCTGGCGGCCTGCAGTCAGCCGGCCGCTTCACAAGTCAATACAACGTAGACATGCTTTAGGAGCATTTCCTTCCGGGACCGCCAGTTCTCTTCGTCCTGATCTCTGCGACTGCACACGGCAGCCCTTCGCCTCCAGGCTGCCGTATGCTCTACCACTGATGCCTCTACCACCACCACGACTGTGGTCTGGGGGGAGCTAGAGCTGCTGCACAGGGGTGGATCTAGTGTGCGCTTGGATTGCCTCAATAACCACAGGTTCATGCCACGCTCGTGGCAAGAGCATGGCCCCTGTCACGTTGTTCCTGAAGCACGGCCTTCTGTACAAATACTACGCTCTGCCCTGCTATTGTGAAATATTTTGACCCTATGGTCAATGGCAGGTGCCAGTACTGCGGGGAGGTACCTGATACTACATGTTCTGGGCCTGTCAGCGTAATCCTGCCCTAACACTACCAGACAGGATCGGAAGGCGGCCCTGACTGAGGGCTCAGACCTTCAGGCCCAGAAGCCCTTGGTCAGGATAGCCAGGTTGGCGGCTTCGACCAATGGGGTCCCGGACACCACCCAGCATGTAGAGCCGCACTGTGTGGCTCATACCTCTCAATAATGCGAGACGCACCACTTGCTGTAAAATGGCAGATTCTTGCATGCCCCAAATGGGTAGTCACTCTTCGCCAGTTTCGAGATCCACCGGTCCCTTCAAATGACCAGCCTGCTTCAAGAGAGGCAGAAGTTCACGGACAATGGAAGCTTGAAGACATGAAAAATGCGTGAACACGGGGTGTCGTTGGAGCCCATGTTTCGACAAGCGCTCTTCTCTTCAAAAGTGCGCCTGCTTCATACAAACTGGAAGACTGAGCTGATTCCTCCATTGATTCGCCTAGCCACTTGAGAGGCCCCGGGCCGTGCAAGCATAACTCTCCTGGCCAAGAATTCATGACACTTAAGGGCAGTAGCATAGCCAAAAACTTTTTTCAGTAGGGGGAGGGGTACAAACACATTTTATGTTGTTCGTACGTGCGTTAGTATGTGTTTGTATATATATATATCCCGCCACGGTGGTCTAATGGTTATGGCGCTCGACTGCTGATCCGAAGGTCGCGGGATCAAATCCCGTCCGCGCGGCTGAATTTTCAATGGAGGCGAAAATGTTTGAGGCCCGTGTACTTCAATTTAGGTGCACGTTAAAAAGCCCCAGGTTGTCGAAATTTCCGGAGTCCACTACGGCGTCACTCAAAGCGCTGCTCCGCCATCTGCGCACACCAGCAGGCGGCTGCCTATAAGCTGGAGAGGGAGATGGCGGGGAGACTGATCATCTCCGTGCACAGCTCTGTTCTTCCCTGACTTCGGCTAAGGGATTTTTGCCGGCATCGTGCCAGCGCATTGCGGAGAGGGCCAGCTGCCGGCTACTCTTCGCGACTTGCTCTACAACCGCAGAAGCTGTCGGACTCCACGTCG
The DNA here is from genome assembly GCF_013339695.2 of Rhipicephalus sanguineus. NCBI lineage: Eukaryota > Metazoa > Arthropoda > Arachnida > Ixodida > Ixodidae > Rhipicephalus > Rhipicephalus sanguineus. The sequence goes on along the minus strand of NC_051182.1, from coordinate 90,591,898 downwards.
CAGCGGAACGGCAAGGTTGGCCATCGGAAAACCTACAGCACTGGCCTTGCTCACCATAAGCTACCCGTAGTGGCCGGCTTTTGATAATCTCTCCTGGTCACCAAGGTGCATGCCTTCCAAGCCAGCCGACTTGAAATCTCACTGCACCGTAACCTGGCGTGTCCGCTTAGCATGTCCGCTTCCCTAACGGCGTAAAAAATTGACCACAGGAAACAAGAAAATAACAGAGACAATTTAATCATAATGCAAAAGCTCAGCCACGGGAATGAGGCAGTTCCAGAGAAAATCCTTGTTCAAACTCCGAACATCGCATAATGTATTGACTCGAGACCGGATTTTAGGCAAACGCCTATTTTTTGCTTGCGCTCCTGTCGCCCCAGTTTGATATAGAGCATGAATTAGAGGTTAAGAAGGGCTTTTACAGTGTTCTTATAGTGCCTATTTATGCCCATTTTTGCGTTTGTGCCTGAACGGCTACAAATGCATATAAATGTATATTTTCGAAATTAGGGCCTATATGAGCACAATTTACCCTCATGTTTCGCTTTCGAGTGAAGTTTGAAACCGTTATTCGTGCTACCGTGTATGGGGTTTGAACCTTGTCCTCTGGTTCTGGCAACTTCCGGGAAACAACTAGCATTATTAAAATAGGACGCGCCGGCCAGCATATGCCGCCGCGTTGACATGGTGGTAGCGGGTTCGCGAATGCGAAACTGCAGATAGCAAAGCAAGAAAGAAAAATGTGGTGTGCACGCGACTTTTGTTTTGTTTGTGTTTTACTTTTTAAGGTGCTCACCGACAGGGCAGAAATCGTCCCTACGCGATTCGACTCGGCCAATGCGAGGCATCCATTCATTCTGGTCTTTTAGCGGTCTGGCTATCTGCTCGGCTCGGCCTTTCCCAGCCATGCCGGAAAGAAAGAGACCCTGGATATGTTGACTTGACTCACCATGCTGGAGAATAAAAGGAGAGACCGTGTTATGCGAACCGTGCAGCATAAAGGACAATTGCACGGCAGTGTTGAACTGTTGGCGCCTTCGTGCCATCATAACCAATAACATTTCTTCCCTTCTTGTTGTAGGCAGATGTCGCGCACGCCTTTGCTTTGAAATTAGTTGCATTTATGTAAAAATTCATCAAGCCTATATTTACGACCCTGGAGGCCTAAAATGTTGTTTTGATTGCGTATTTTCGGCGCCTAAAACGCGCTTTTTTAATGCCTCGAGTAATGACTATTTAAGGAGTTTTTTATCGCCACAGGTATCAACACAGGCGGCTGCTGATGGCTCTCGACGAGTCGGGTCTGGTCTTGTACATCGAAAGGCGACGGTCTCCAGTGGAAAGAGACACCACGCCGATATCTTTTGGCTTACCATTCCAGGATTACATGCTCGTATATGCCGCTGGTTGCACCTTGTCCGTGTTCGTGTTCTCTGCAGAATTATGTTGTAGTCGCGGCCGTGGTGCCCCGTGGATGAAGAAACGCAGCTTTCAAAATCGTTTATATGGCACTGTACATCTTAATGGGGACTAGAAAAGGTGCGACCAGAAAATGCATATTTCGATAAGCCGTCGAAGTTCAACACATAGAATTGGAATGCCTCAAATTGTGTAGTGTTTCGACAAACCTAATACTTGACGATACAGCGTGCATATACGCAATCTGCGTAATCATAGCACAATCTCTTGCAAGAGATACAAAACATATGTCATCTGTAAAGCACTAATTCAGCAATCTTTTCGTAAAAGTTCACTCTCTTGTCAGAAGTCTTTCACCTTTGTGCTCTTATAGTTTATCGACGCACGAAAGATGAATACACAAGCGAGTTCCTGCCTTCTTCGTGCATGTGAGCTGCGTACTCGCCGGCTGACATCCTGGAATCACGTCGTGTCGAATGTAGTCTAGAAATAATAAACAGGTACAGACATTATCGCGTATGGCTTCGATATGCCTCACTTGTTTGTGGATGAAGACTGACATTTTAGTTCCCTCGCTGTTGTTACTTTAAATAAAGACACGCCGTCTTCGATTTCTCTGGGACTATACAGGATGTTTCAACTAACTTGCACCAAGCATTAAAAAAAAAAGAACATATGCGCCCACGAGGGGGCGAATCGGCCCAGTAGTGTTCTGAGGCATATGCGGCACGTCATCCGCCAGGCTGGGTAGTTAAAGGTTGCTTAACTTATTGCAAAATAGTAATTCTAGCGAAAAATCTTAAATACAACAGTTGTAGCGCTTGTTCAGAAACGGCGGATTATTTCATCCATGTTATATAACTGCGCCGTTTAATTTTTCCGGCCTTGGTATTAAATGTGTCAAATTAAAAAAAAATTACTTGGCGCAAGTTAGCTGAAACACCCTGTATAACATCAATGACAACGACAAAATATACGCTCTCAGTGGATTCCGATATATGCAAAAGGACTGCTTATTTTGCAGACATTATGTGTTCGTGCGTAATTGCGACCTTCTGATTATATGAAAGCGAATGCATACTCAAGGTTTCTGAGGTGCCATACGAAATATCAAGTTTTGAACAAAATTACCAAAAGGCAATTCTACACAACAGCGTGGTACAGACCAAGCAGCATGTGTACACTGTGTCTCAAGAAATGTGTCCAAAATTCTCAATCTAATCAAACTGCAACATTTGATTCCTGTCAAGGCAGCAATTAAATTACATCATTCTAACATTCATCATCTGCCCATCGCACATATTTCTCGGGTAACCCGCAATAACGTCAACGGTAAGAAGTCTAGAGACAACATAAAAATGTTGTATGCCAGCTGAATTTACTAGTGAAATTTTCTCAGTCTTTACCACAGCATATACTAAATGGTGTCTGCGGCACTAAGCCAAAGTTAACCAAGTACAAGTAACCTGTCGGCGAATTCTAGGCTGCGAGCTGATGTGCTTCAAAACGATGAAATTTTCTGCTGTTCGGCATTCCTGCAACGGTTCCCAAGCTTTGTTTTCGTTTACACGTGCACTCCTAGTTCCTACATTAGTCATTCCACCAGGGGACGCGTCGTGCAGGAATATATTAATTGGTTTGTTTACGCACTGTTAAGCAGCATCAAAAGTCACGGGGTCTCTATGCGATCGCCTAAGACGGCTCGAAGGCCGAAGGTGTTTTCTTATTATTATTCTTCTTGTTCTTTCTCTGCTCAGTCGGTTCCAATCATCCTTCCCCCTGAATCTGTCTCGCTGCATTACCTCTAGGATCAGCCCGCCCATGACCAAGCGACGGCAGAATTCCTAGACGTCATCATGTGACGACACAGCGACGTCCCAAATTGAGCAATCTGTAAGTCATGAAGATGTCACAGAAGACGTCACCTTTTATCAAGTGATATTTCTTGCATCATACGTGTTGAAGCCGCCACCGTCGGCAGTGGTCAGTTCTCGTGTTCGATAAGGCATCTAAGGCTTTCGCCTTAGTAATGCAAGTCGTGAATTAAGCCACCGCATCGTGCAAGCTAACAGTGCGATGTCTTCTTCCTTCAAGAAGGCTCATTCTCGAAACGTTTCGAAATTCTCTCCATCAATTTTTCATTTCGGCGCGCATGAAAGGTATGGAATTTGTTTGGTTTCATTGAAGAAAAACTGGAAAGGGATGACATCTCCATGGATTTTGAATAACCTTTCAGTCTAAGTGCAGCAATATAGCTACGGAGGCTATGCTGAAGTATATAGAGGACTCTAAGTCGCTGGCGTGGCCAGGAGGGGGATGGGGGTATTCAAACCCTCCCCCACCCAGAAATTTTCCCGAAATTTTTCACTTTCCGGATGTGCATATACAGGGTGTTTTTTAGAAAATATGGATAATAATATTGAAAGAAATAAAAAAATACTATAAATTAGTCATAAGAGTTAGACTCATGTCGTCTTCGCAGATGAACTCTACGCCGAGCCGGAAAATTTTTGCTGCACCTAAGTTACATTGAAAAGTAACAAAAACTCGTTAGTTAACGTTTTAATTATTAACTTGAGGGCATTTGCAGATATGGACAAGCTGTAGGACGTGGCAATTTATAGAACGCGCACTTTTTAAAAATCCCAGAAAACACACGCAGTCTGAGATATTACTCAGCAAAATGCAAGGCACCCATCCGGGCGATATCGAAACTGAGCGCGCCGGGCTCGCTGAAAATGCGGTATCCGTGTTACGTCATATCGGAAGCTTACCTGACTAACTTTGAAAAAAGGCGAGGTCGGAAGAAAATCAGGTCACGAAAAACTGTTGTTGTTGTTAGTGGGGTTTTATGGCGCAAGGGCCATAGGTGGCCAAAGAGCGCCATGTCTTCTGTGTGGTGTTGGCAATGACCAATGATTTCGATGACAGGGTGTATTATGGCTGTACAGAGGCCTAAAATCACGCGCTATAAAGGAGCGTAAAAGGAGTGTATAGGGTATAAAATTATGGCAGTGACAAGTGATGTGATCTATGGGCGTGGGATGAATGACGAGTGAGTATGGTATTTACAAGTGAGAGGCGGGAAAACAGCACGAATGCCTCCTCAAGGCCTTTGAGCCCAAAGGCCGGGAGGCAGGTGCTTCCTTTGAAAGAATTACCACAGCAGCAGCCTCAATGAGGAGACCGCGCTACGGAGCGCCTGGAAAATAACATTGAAATTTACATCCTTTAGATATTCACAGAGGGACTGATACTTAAAGAGAGGTTCTTTGCCAATGAACATATCGGGATGGAGTGGGAACTGAAGGTATATTGATGAGAAATGCTTTTTCCTGAGAGCGTCTAGTTCCCTGCATTGCAGTAGGATGTGGAGTACAGTGAGCGGGTCACCACAGTGGTCACACAACGGTGGGTCGCCTCCGGACAAAAGGTATGTATGTGTACTATGTGTGTGTCCTATTCGGAGTCTGCAGAGTGTTACTTGTGTACGCCGTGTCTTGGATATCGGCGGCCAATTACCAAGGTACGGTTTTATAAGATGTAATTTATTTTGCTTTTCTTATTCCATAAGTGCTGCCAATGAGCCCTAAGCTTTAGTTTTAGGAAGGGCTTCAGGTCCAGTGCAGGGACAGTCATGGGGGTATCGGCAGCGTTTCCGTGAACAGATGCCGCGAGCCGGTCCGCCAACACGTTCCCTTCGATCTCGCGATGCCCGGCACCCAGCATACAACAACATGCTGTCCGAACGTGCATATAGTGCATATGAGTGAGTAAAGAGAAATAAGGACAGGATTTCTATGTTTTTTCAAACTTTTCAAAGCTTTTACAACACTTAGGGAATCTGTATATATAACTGCATTGTCTATTTTAATTGTTTAATGTGTTTAACGGCCACCAATATGCATATGCCTCTGCTGTGAAAATGCTTGTGTTAGGATGCAGAACGCCGGCATCCGTAAAGGATGGACCGACCGCGGCGTAGGACACAAAAGTGTGAGACTTAGAGGCATCGGTAAAGAATTCCGGAAAAGTGTATTTGTGCTGGAGTTCGAGGAAGTGTGTACGGATATGTGCAGCAGGCGCGTGCTTAGTAACTTCTACGAAGGATACATCGCAGTCTATGAGTTTCCACTGCCACGGCGGGGGATATGCGGCGGGAGCCAGCAGACGGTGTTCAAGAAGTGGCACACCCATTTCTTCAGCTAGGCCCCTCACACGAAGTGCGTAGGCTTTCTCATGGCAGGACGGTTTTCAAACAGGATTGAACTGGACAGATCATTGATAGTAGAGTGTAAGGGGTGTTCTCCATTAGCGTTCACCTTGAGGAAATATACAAAAGAGAGGTAGGATCTCTGGAGGTGTAACGACCACTCGTTCGATTCGACATAAAGGCTTTCCACGGGGCTAGTACGAAAAGCACCTGTAGAAAGTCGAATGCCTAGATGATGGACAGGGTCAAGCATCTTCAAGGCGCTTGGTGTCGCAGACTGATAGGTTATCGCCCGTAATCTAGGCGCGTGCGTATGAGGCTCCTGTATAAATTCATCAGACACTTTGTGTCACTACCCCAGTAGTGCGGACAACACTTTCAGAACATTCATTGTTTTTATGCACTTGTTTTTTATATACTTATGTGGATATGAACGTCAGTTTCGTGTCTAGAATTACACCTAGGAATTTCTGCTCCGTTTTCACAGGTATTCGCTGGCCGGGAGGTGAATGTCCGGATCGGGATGGAGGCCTCTCTTTCTTGAGAATAATACGCAAGTGCTTTTTTGCGGGTTAAGGCTGAACCCGTTCTCGTCTGCCCATTTAGTTACCTTGTTCAAACCAAGTTGAACCTGCCGCTCGCATATTGCGAGATTGCAAGATGTAAAGCCAATTTGTACGTCATCGACATATGTGCAATAAACATGTTACGTGGGAGGGACTGGTGCAAGGAATTCATTTTGATAATAAAAAGTGTACAACTCAATACACCACCCTGCGGAACTCCTGTTTCTTGGACAAATTTCGAGACAAAACAGTGCCACGCGAACACGGAATGTTCGATTTGACATGTAACTATCGATTATGGTGAACATCCTACCCCCGTACACCTAATGTGAGATGTCTCGAAGTATGCCAAAGCGCCATGTGGTATCATAGGCCTTCTGCATATCGAGGAACCAGACAGAAAGAATGTTTATGGACGAAGGCGTCACGGATTTGTGCCTCGATACGTAGCAGGTGGTCCGTTGTTGATCTACCTTCTCGAAACCCGCATTGGTATGGGTCAAGTAGACAGTTTATTTCAAGGAAGTGTAGGAGTCGCCTGTTTATCATCTTTTCGAAAACCTTGCATAGACAGCTTGTTAGGGCTATCGGCCTGTAATTGGAAACTGAGGATGAGTCCTTGCCCTGCTTTAAAATGGGAATAATAATGGCTTCTTTCCAGGCCGAGGGGATCTCGCCGGAAAACCAACAGCATTATACAGCGAAAGGAGGGCTTTTTCGGTTTCAGATGGCAGGTGTTTTAACATTTCATATACGACGCGGTCGGATCCTGGGGCGGAATTATTGCAGCAATTAAGCGATGCTTGTAGCTCAGCTATACAGAAAGGTTCATTGTATGCTTCGTGTTTTGTGGATTTCGCTCTAGTCTCTGTTTTTCGATTCGTGTTTTGTATCGTTGGAAAGCTTCGGTATAGTGCGACGAGCCGACACCTGTTCGAAGTGTGCGCCGAGGGAGTTGCCTGGTCCTCCAAGCTGTCGCATTCTTGTGTTTACAAGAGGGAGTGAATATGCCTGCCGCCCTGCTACACCTACTAAACCATGCTCCAGACTTTTAGCTTCCTGCTTATATGAATTAATGCCCCGAGAAAAATACTTCTGCCAATTTCCTTCTTGCTTTGTCGGCGCGTTCTCCTACCTTCCTGACTTTATGTTCTTAAAATTGTAAGATTCTCAGCTGTCGGATAGTCGCGAAGCAACTTCCATGCTGTTTTGGTTTCTTGCGCGCATTTCCGCACTCTTTGTTCCACCATGGAACTCGTCGTTTTCCAGAGTGACCACTTGTTGTGTGGAATACATTTGGTTGCAGCTCAATCAGAAATGCT
>NC_051182.1:90528276-90584278 GCF_013339695.2 Rhipicephalus sanguineus | reverse complement strand
TACTCTTCTATAGACCTAAGTATTCTCGAGTACACTAATTCCATATCTGGAGTGGTCCGTTGTCAAGAACCCCTTTGGGAGTGACCACTCTCCATTATGTTGAAGTTAACAAAGAAGTAGGATGCCTCGCCTGACTTTCCTCGTTGGAAACCCAAGTCAGCCAACTGGGAATGTTCCGAAAAGCACATTTTTAGACGGAGATGACATTGGTGATTTTAATATAGACGATGCTGTGTCATACCTAACAGCTTTTATCATTGACGCTGCAGTGAAAATGTATTAAGCAAACTACCGGAATGACTAATAAGCGTCGCATACCATGGTGGAACGACGATTGTCGGAAAGCGCGCAATAGTCAAAATAAAGCTTGGAGATTACTCCGAAATTACCCAACGGCTGAAAACCTCGTCAATTTCAAACAGGTTAAGTCACAAGCCAGAAGAACGCGTCTTCTTGCAAAGAAAGAAAGTTGGAATAGGTACATCTCCGGTATAAATTCTTACACCGACGAAACGAAGGTTTGGAATAGGGTGAACAAGTTAATGGTTCGGAGTCCCACCCCTACCCTTGGTAATAGCCGAGGTGAGAGCCTGGAGGAACAGGCGGACTGCCTAGGTGAACACTTTGAATATGTCTCAAGTGCATCACACTATACAGAAACGTTCTTAAGATTCAAGAACGCGAAGAGCGGCAGCCCCTTAAATGTAAACGTCCATCCAGTGAGGCTTACAACTGCCCATTTACATTAGCTGAACTTAAGGGCATCTCTTGCGTGCTGCAAACAACTCGCGCCAGGTGGCGATCGCAAATGTACGAAATGATCAAGTATCTTCACCCCGAAGCACTAAACACTCCTAACCCTCTACAATACCATGTGGGCAGCTGGGTATATTCCATTGTTATGGAAAGAAGCGATAGTCATCCCGGTACTTAACAAGGCAAAGACCCGTCCTTAGCCGCCAGCTACAGGCCAATAGCGTTAACAAGCTGTCTATGCAAACTATATGAGAAATGGTAAACCGCGCGTTAATTCACTTTCTAGAAAGTACAGTATACTAGACCCCCTTCAGTGTGGTTTCAGAGAGGGGAGGTCGACAATAGACCACCTTGTTCGCATAGAGACATACATCAGAGATGCATTTATTCATAAGCAGTTTGTACTTTCGTTTTCCTAGACTTAGAAAGCGTACGATACCACATGGCGATTCGGGATTCTACGCGATCTTGCCGCCATGGGCATCCATGGGAACATGTTAAACACAATTGAAAGTTATCTGTCTAACCGAACCTTTCGCGTAAAAGTGGGAAATGCTCTTCTAGATCATTCACCCAAGAGACTGGTGTTCCGCAAGGGGCGTGCTTAGTTGCACACTCTTTCTTGTAAAATGAACTCTCTGCAGTCAGTAATTCCAAGCGCGATGTTTTATTCCGTGTATGTTGATGATGTGCAGATGAGTTTCAAATCATGCAATATGTCTATCTGCGAACGACAAGTGCAGCTTGGAATGAATAAATTCTCTAAATGGGCGGATGAGATGGCTTTAAAATAAACACCCAGAAGAGTACTTGCGTACTTTTCTCCAACAAACGAGGGGTAATGCCACTACCAAGTATTGCGATCAAGGGAGACCAACTCTCTGTCAGCAGCGAGCATAAATTCCTGGGAACCACTTTAGATTCTAAGCTCACGTTTATACCCCATATTAAATATGTAAAAATGAAATGTCTGAAAGCGATGACGTCCTAAAGCTTCTATCACGTACAACATGGGGTAGTGATCGAAAGTGCCTCTTGAAGTTGTACAAAAGTCTTGTCTGGTCGCGCCTTGACTATGCCTCTATAATTATCATTCCGCAACGCCAAGTGCATTAAAAATCCTAGACCCCGTCCACCATCTGGGCATCCGACTTGCAACCGGTGCTTTCAGGACAAGTCCGATCCAGAGCCTCTATGTAGAGTCGAATCAGTGGTCACTTCACCTACAGCGATCCTATAGTAGTTTCATATTTTATAAAGGTACGCGCAAACATCAAACATCCTTCTTATTCAACTATAAACGATATGACCGCTGCCACCCTCTTCCATAATCGACCCGCAGCGAGAAAGCCGTTCTCTTTGCGTGTGAGAACTTAAGTGAGGAATGGATGTTCCCTGCTAGAACCTTGTCCTATGCCCACAGCGAAACTTTTACCCTCCGTGGCAGTGGCAACTTATACATTGTGACACCTCAATTTGTCGAGATCACTAAAACCGCACCAGAAGCACATATTAAAATGCATTTCCGACAACTCCAGTCCAACTACTCATGCGTAGAGTTTTTATACCGACGCTTCTAAGTCGCATGCAGGGGGTGGCTTATGCAGCCGTCGGACCATCTCCTCGGAATCCGGTGTGCTGCACCCGGAAACAAGTATCTTTACGGCTGAGGGTTATGCACTATTGTCGGCTGTGAAGCATATACGGAAGTCAAACATACAAAAAACAGTTATATTTACAGACTCGTTAAGCGTTGTAAATGCATTAAGATCACTTTTGAGATTCAGAAACCCGGTAATAATTGAGTTGTATTCCGTTCTGTGTACAGCGTATATGTCAACAGCATGTTACTATTTGCTGGGTACCTGGCCATCAGAAGCATCGCGGGCAATGTGTAAGCTGACCAAATGGCCACGTCAATTATATTGCGCGCTATTAACCCTACCGCTACTGTCCCTGCAACAGATCTAAAACCCTTCTTACGTAAGAAACTGCGAAGCCACTGGAAACGCTTGTGGGACACAGAAATAAAAAATAAGCTTCACTTGATTAAGCCGCAGTTAGGTTACTGGCCCTCCGCTACGAGAACACGGCGAACTGATGTCCTATTCTGTCGCCTCAGAATAGGGACACACATATGGTACCCATAGCTTTCTGCTGAGAGGCGATGAACCTCCTACATGTGGTAGATGTGGCGAGAGGCTAACCGTCCTCCACGTCCCTCCTGGAGTGTCCGGAAAGCTGAAGAGAGAGAAATATTTTCCTTTAGCATACCGCTATCATCTTCCTCTACATCCTATTATGTTTCTCGGCGAAGAGCCGCTTTTGACGCAAATCAGTCCTTGGCTTTTTAAAAGATGTAGTATTGAATATTTTTAGCCCAACAAGTTCATAACGCATCCTCTGTCCAGAAGATGCCGCTGTGATAGCAGCTTTCAATGAGCCCATGCCTCGATGCCCTTGTTTTAAGGGCTCTGCCGAGGCACTAGTGCTCCACGTCAAGTTTTTATTTGATATTCGTATTATTTTTAATGAATTTTATGTCTCCATAGCACACATCATTTGTTATTGCCATAATTTTACTCTATGTATATCTGACGCACTTACAGCGACTGTTTTTAGGCCCATTTACAGCCACGTCACATCTGTTTTATCCACAGTGCGTAATGCACAGTTCATTATCATCGCTCTGGCGCTCTTTGGCCACATCTGGCCCTTGCGCCAATAAACTCCACTAATCATCATGTAAAACGAATCATCATCCGAAGAAACAACGAGGAAATTCCCACTAAACACCTGATACTAACCTTTGCCACAAGCGAACTACCACAGACCATAGACACTGGGTACACAAAGACAAATATCAGGCCGTACATTCCAAACCCTCGCTGATGCTTTCAATGCCAAACATTTGGCCACGGCTCTCTGAGTTGCCGAGGTCGACCTACCTGCGCGAAATGTGGTGTCCAAGGCCATGCCTCGGACACCTGTAATGAAACCCCACATTGTGTGAATTGCGACCGCGACCACGCCGCGTATTCACGTTGTTGCCCACGCTGGAAAAAAGGAAAAAGATATTATATCACTGAAGGTACGCGAAAAGATCTCATTCAAAGAAGCCGAAGAAGGTGTTCGGCCTTTCATGGTCCTACCTATGCTGATGCGGCGCGTCAGGGGGCAGCGTCGCATCGGCCACCGCCACTGCCCCGGCCCACGCAAGGTGAGCCATCGGCCGTGGCGGCTGCCCCCGTGGTGGTAGCAGTTAAGTCTGCTCCACCTGCCCAGCCAGATATCTCGGCGACTCCAGGGTCGTCGGGTCTCACGACCACGCCTCGCCAGGCGAGGTCGGTAAAGCAAGCCAACAGCTCGCGTACGCGGGCGTCCAGTGCCTCACACGAGGCAATGGACACAACTACGGTACCCCTGGTGCCGAAAGAGCGGCGTAGCTCCTTGGAGCGCGCTAAGAAAACAAAAAAGCCGATAACAGCGCCCGCCGACGGCTCTGTTACTTAAGTCCCAACTTTCCGTTTGAAAAACAGCTACTTCCTTTTCGTACACACAGCACTATACTTCACTTCCAATATGGAAACACAAATCATACAATAGAACGTCAGAGGACTCCTTAGAAATCTCGATGACGTCCAGGAACTATTACACAAACATTCACCAAAAGTGCTGTGTGTACAAGAAACACACTTAAAATCCAAGCACACCAACTTTCTACGTAGTTACATTATTTTCCGAAAGGACCGGAACGATGCCATGGCGTCATCCGGTGGCGTAGCCGTTGTAGTTAACCAAGGAATAGCATGTACACACTTACCACTCCAAACGGTCCCTCGAGGCAGTGGCTGTTCGAGCGGTTCTTTTGAACAAACTTGTCAACCATTTGCTCGCTCTACATACCACCACACTACCAACTGCAAAAACATGAATTTCAGTCTTTAATAAATGAACTCCCAGAACTTACCTGGTCCTTGGGGACTTTAATGCACATAGCAGTCTATGGGGTGACTCTCGCTGCGATGCACGAGGTCGTCTGATTGAACAGTTCCTCTTCACGTCCGGTGCCTGTCTGTTGAATCAGAAAGAGCCAACATACTATAACTTCGCTAACAATACCTACTCGTCCATAGATCTCACCATTACACCTCCATCACTTCTACCTCTATTCAAATGGAAAGTCGGTAATAATCCTTATGGAAGCGACCACTTTCCAATAGTTCTGAGCTCACCAATAATGTATGATTGTCCCCCACAGGGTTCCCAAATGGCATATTGACAAAGCCGATTGGGAAGAGTTTCGTAAAGTTACTCGCTTAAATTGGACTGATATGTGTGGTTTAAGCATAGATGCAGCCGTAGAGTACTTTACAGCTTTTCTCACGGATGCTGCAACTAAGTGCATCCCACAAACAACTGGACTGCCCGGGAAACGACGTGTCCCGTGGTGGAACACTAAGTGTCGAAATGCACGGAAAAAACAAAACAAAGCATGGAGGTTGCTTAGGGACTCTCCGACAGGCGAGAATCTTGACAGTTTCAAGAACATAAAGTCCCAAGGTAGGAGAACGCGCCGACAGGCCAGAAGGGAAAGTTGGCAGAAGTTTTTATCGGGCATTAATTCATATACACAGGAGGCCAAAGTCTGGAACATGGTTAGCAGGGTAGCAGGCCGACAAGCACATTCACTTCCTCTAGTAAACACACAAGGCGACAGCTTGGAAGACCAGGCGAACTTCCTAGGTGCACACTTCGAACAGGTGTCGAGCTCGTCGCACTATAGTGAAGCTTTCCAAAGATACAAAACAAGATTCGAAAAACAGAAACTAGACCGGAAGTCCACGAGACACGAAGCATACAATGAACCTTTCTGCATTGCTGAGCTACAAGCATCGCTTAACTGCTGCAATAATTCCGCCCCAGGCTCCGACCGTGTTGTATGTGAAATGTTGAAACACCTGCCATCTGAAACTCAAAAAGCCCTCCTCTCACTGTATAATGCTGTTTGGTCTTCCGGCGAGATCCCCTCGGCCTGGAAGGAAGCCATTATTATTCCGATTTTAAAACAGGGCAAGGACCCATCCTCCGTTACGAGCTACAGGCCCATTGCACTAACAAGCTGCCTGTGTAAACTTTTTGAAAAGATGATAAACCGCCGACTTATACATTTCCTCGAAGCAAACAAATCACTCGACCCATACCAGTGCGGTTTTCGAGAGGGTAGATCTACCTCTGACCACCTTATCCGTATCGAGGGACAAATTCGCGACGCTTTTGTCCACAAGCAATTCTTTCTTTCGGTGTTCCTCGATATGGAAAAGGCTTACGACACCACATGGCGCTTTGGCATACTGCGAGACCTCTCACACTTAGGTGTCCGAGGAAAGATGCTGACCATAATCGAAAGCTATTTGTCCAATCGCACGTTCCGTGTTCGAGTGGGTAATGTCTTGTCTAGAATATTTGTCCAGGAAACTGGAGTGCCGCAAGGTGGTGTCCTGAGTTGCACACTTTTTATTATAAAAATTAATTCACTACGTCTGTACATTCCACGGAACATGTTTTATTGCACATATGTGGACGACGTGCAGATCGGTTATAAGTCGTGCAACCTTTCAATGTGTGAGCGGCAGGTCCAGCTGGGCTTGAACAAGGTCTCTAAATGGGCAGACGAGAATGGGTTTACGCTGAATGCACAAAAAAGCACTTGCGTCCTATTCTCCAGAAAAAGAGGCTTTCATCCCGATCCAGACATTGATCTACATGGTCAGCGTCTGTTGGTAAAAACAGAGCACAAGTTCCTAGGGCTAATTCTAATAATAATAATATCTGGGGTTTAACGTCCCAAAACCACCATATGATTATGAGAGACGCCGTAGTGGAGGGCTCCGGAAATTTCGACCACCTGGGGTTCTTTAACGTGCACCTAAATCTAAGTACACGGGCCTCAAACATTTTCGCCTCCACCGAAAATGCAGCCGCCGCGGCCGGGATTCGATCCCGCGACCTTCGGGTCAGCAGTCGAGCGCCATAACCACTAGACCACCGTAGCGGGGCAAGGGCTAATTCTAGACACAAAACTTATGTTCATACCGCACATTAAGTACATAAAAAACAAGCGCATTAAAACCATGAATATTCTAAAAGTGTTGTCACGCACCACGTGGGATAGTGACAGGAAGTGCCTGATGAACATGTATAAAAGCCTTGTACGCACGCGCCTAGATTACGGGGCGATAATCTATCACTCTGCGACACCAAGTGCCTTGAAGATGCTTGACCCAGTCCACAATTTGGGCATTCGTCTTTCTACGGGCGCCTTTCGCACCAGCCCCGTGGAAAGCCTCTACGTCGAATCGGACGAATGGTCGCTACACCTTCAGAGATCTTACCTATCTTTTGTATATTTCTTCAAAGTGAACGCAAACAACGAACACCCCTCACACACTACAATCAATGAGTTGTCTGCTTCTGAACTTTTTCACAACCGTCCCTCGATGAGACAGCCGTACTCACTTCGTGTGAGGGGACTAGCTGAAGAAATGGGTGTGCCACTTCTCGAACACTGTCTAATGGCTCCCGCTGCCTATCTCCCGCCGTGGCAGTGGCAGCTTATAGATTGCGATGTTTCTTTCGTCGAAGTTACCAAGCATGCGCCACTTGCACATATCCGTGCACACTTCCTCGAATTACAATACAAGTACCCACACCCTGAACTCTTTACAGATGCCTCAAAGTCTAACACTTCTGTGTCATACGCAGCCGTTGGTCCATCCTTTTCCGATTCCGGTATCCTGCACCCTGATTCCAGTATCTTCACGGCAGAGGCTTACGCGATACTTGCGGCAGTTAAACACATAAAGCAATTAAAACTACAAAAGGCAGTGATATACACGGATTCATTAAGCGTAGTGATAGCTTTAAAAACTATGACAAAACACACAAATCCGGTCCTTGTCTCGCTCTATTCTATTTTATGCACGATCTACTCTCTTAAACAACATGTTGTAGTGTTTTGCGTGCCAGGGCACCGCGAGATACAAGGCAACGTGTTGGCGGATCAGCTAGCAGCATCCGCCCACGAAAACAGTCCCAATACGTCTGTAGCTATCCCTCCACTAGACTTAAAACCATTCCTCAAAAGAAAGATCAGGGCCTTTTGGCAGAGCACATGGGATAGGAACACACAAAATAAACTGCATGTTATCAAGCCGCAACTAGGTAATTGGACACCAGTATCAAAGTCACGCCACACAGAAGTTACACTCTGCAGACTTAGGATTGGCCACACATACAGTACACATTCATACCTTTTGTCCGGAGGCGATCCACCTTTGTGCGACTACTGTGGCGATCGCTTAACTGTACTTCACACCCTACTACAATGTAGGGAACTAGACGCTCTCAGGAAAAAACATTTTTCATCTACATACCTGCAGTTCCCACTTCATCCTGTTATGCTCATTGGCAGAGAACCCCTTTTTAAATACCAGTGCCTCTTTGAATTTCTGAAAGATGTACGTAATTTCAACGTTATTTTTCCAGGCGCTCCGTAGCGCGGTCTCATGATTGAGGCTGTTGCTGCGGTTTCTATCAAAGGAAGCACCTGCCTCCCGGCCTTTGGGGTCAAAGGCCTTGAGGAAGCATCCCTGCTGCTTTCCCGCCTCTCACATGTAGATATCATGCTCACTCGTCATTCATCCCACACCCATAGATCACACCACTTGTCACCGCCATAATTTTATACTGTATACACATCTTTTACGCTTCTTTATAGCGCGTCATTTTAGGCCTCTATACAGCCACAATACACCCTGTCATCGTAATCATTGGTCATCGCTAACACCACACAAAAGACATGGCGCTCTTTGGCCACCCATGGCCCTTGCGCCACAAAGCCCCACTATCATCATCATCACCATTTTTCCGAGTCGGCCTCGACCTTCTAGGACCTTTTCCCGTGTCGGCCAGCGGTAACAGGTGGATTGCCGTCGCTACCGACTACGCAACGCGGTATGCCGTCACACGCGCACTTCCCACCAGCTGCGCTACTGATGTAGCCGATTTCATTCTTCATGACAACATTCTGCGCCATGGTGCTCCTCGTCAGTTGATCACTGAGCGCGGCCGCTGTTTCTTATCTAAAGTAGTCGACGACCTCCTGCGATCCTGCTCGACCCACCACAAGTTCACTACAGCGTACCACCCACAAACGAACGGCCTCACCGAACGCCTGAACCGTACCCTGACAGACATGCTTGCAATGTACGTCTGAGGACCACCGCGATTGGGACATCAACCTACCTTTTGTAACATTCGCATACAACTCTTCGCATTACGACACAGCTGGATTTTCACCTTTTCACCTGTTGTTTGGCTACGATCCGCCTTTACCCATGGACACCATGTTGCATTCTGACGCCGCCTCATCGACTGCCTATGCTCGTGATGCACTGGCCCGTGCTGACATCGCCCGCCAGGTCGCCCGGGATCGTTTATGTGCCTGGCAGGTTAACCAAAAGTGTGGTTACGATCGCCGACACCGCGACGTGCAGTACTCTCCGGGGTCGCTGGTCTTGCTGTGGTTACCATCGAGACGTGTTGGTCTATGCGAAAAACTGATGTCCCGTTATGTTGGCCCTTACCGCGTCATACGAAAGGTCACTCGCGTGACCTATGAGATCGCTCCACTCAATCCTATGTCAGCGACAGCTTCAGCCACGAGCGATATAGTTTATGTCTCGCGACTTAAGCCGTACCACTCTCGCCCCGAGAACTGATCGCACCGGGACGGTGCTTCTGCCGCCGGCGGGTAATGTCACGGGCGGAGAAGGGCAGCGAATGACGACGACGAAGTCCTGGGCGGAACGCGCTTGGACTGCGACAGCGCTGGGGGGCGATCGGAGATCTCTGTTCTGCGCCGTTCGTTCGCGTTCGTTCTGATGATCGCACGCGATTGGCTGAAGCCGGACAACTCACGCCACTCTAAGGGGCGTGGCCATTTCTTTTTTTCCTTGATGTTTTCTTTTTTGATGACGTCATGCCGCGTCATAACGAGCATGTCGTCTGCTAAAAGTGAACGGAGAGCGAGCCCGTTCGCTCGCGTTCTCTCGCGCGAACAATGGCGTCGCACGGCATGTATTTGGAGTGATGCGGCGGTTGCGGCTGCCGCAACAGCTGATTTTGAGAAAATGGCGCTTGCAACGGTGCTTCCCTGCTACGTTGGCGTTTTTCGAAGCAGATGCAGAATGGTAGGAGGTGCGAAATGCGTCTGTAGAGATGAGCGAGTGTGAATTCCAGCGTCGCTTTCGTTTCTCGAAACGTGCTGTACGTTGGTTGTGCGACGAACTCGACCCCGTCATCGGGTGCCAACGAACCAGTGGGATTTAAAGAGAGCGGAGGTGTTGTGCGCGCTGAGATTTTTTTGCGATCGGATGCTTCCAGCGAGCTGTCGGCAGCGAGGAATTCATCGGCCTGTCGCAGTCGTCCGTCAGGAACACGCCATTACTGTCGTTCGCGGGCAAATACGGTGGGTGGCCTTTTCCGGAGACCACAGACGCGAAGAGCGAACAAAGGCGGCGTTCGCGCGGCTCGGGCGGATTCCCGTTGTGGTCGGGTGCGTGGATGGTACGCTCATCGCAATCCAGAAGCCCCATGGCCTGAGCTTCGAGGACGCGACGCATTACATGTCGCGGAAGGGATTCTACGCATTCAACATCATGATCGTGAGTATTATTCATGCATTATATGCGTAGCTAATTGTTTCATTTATATTGCTTAAACTTTCCGCTTTACTGAGGCTGTTGCAATTGAGTATAGTGGGAGTGGTATTTTCGATCTATCTAGAACGGGAATTGGTTCGTTTCAGGGCACTTCGCTTAGGAAAGGCGATGAAATCATGCGACGCGGGGTACACTTTGGTTCAGCGGCCTGCACAGTGCATAATATTACCGTTGCTCGTTCGCCATGTGTACCCGAAGCTTGATTCTCGACTTGTATTTGTTGAGATTAGCGTTCCCAGAATGTGCCGTAGTATGTCCTTATTGTTCATTGTCGTGATGGACGTTACATGGATCAATACACGTACATTAAATACGCATTGTTTCGTAACCCGTTTTTCAGTCGCAAGTTTTGCATGTTGTAGGTATTTTGTGATACATTGCCTTAAACATACAGCAGTAATTTGGTTAAAAGGCTTTGGTGGCTGGAAGATGGGTTGCTCCAAGCAGTAAACATGCAGACTACCCTTTGACACTGCATTGTCCGCGTGTTAGAACTTATGGTACAGAACTTATGGTACAAGTCCTACTCTGTCGATGATTTGTTCATAGCTATGTTTCAAAAGTCAGTAACAGTGCAGACAGATGTAGTTACATTAACATAATACCCAACATTGTACCCAAGGTATTTTATGGGTACAATTTGACTGAATTGAATTCTGCAGACATGTGATGCCGACCTCTGGATTCTGGATGTCAGTCCATGTTTCCCGGGGTCATGTCATGACTCGTGGGTATGGTGGGGGAGCCCTCTCCGTCAGCACCTGGAAGCAAAACTGCGGCTTGCTTGGTAAGTGCTGTCAATGCTTGACACATTCAAGACGTTATCACTACAGCTGTCATGCCGCCCTCGTGCAGGAGACTCCAGCTATCCATTAGAACCGTGCCTCCTGACACCAGTGCCCGGACGACCAGCTCCTGGCACCCCTGAGAACCACTACAACAAGGCCCACACCGCCATGCGCACTGTTGTGGAGAGGTGCATCGGGGTCCTAAAGAGCAGGTTCCAAAGCTTACAGCGTTATCAGACCCTGTTCTACAATCCCGATCGAGCAGCCACCATCATTGCTGCTTGTGCAGCTCTGCACGATATTGTGTTGGCGGCACATGAGCCTGTTCTCGAAGGGCACGATGACGACACCGACGATGTTGAGCTGCTGCCAGCAGCAGCTGACCTACCACCACCACCACAACGGGAGCCAGCAGCAGCGCAACCGCGTAATGAACCTGTTTCGAGGACCACAGGGCCTGCATGCCGAGCACCTGCGCAGAGTACGCCGCCGCCTGCAACGACCTCGGCAGCATTGTGTGGTGCGTGTTTGTCTTTGTTCATTGTGTTTGTCACTGGCATGAACAAAAGGCTGTTTTTTTTACTACACTTCAAATGTTTGCTACACATATCAATGAAACAGGGTTCTCCTATCAATGAATAACCCCCTTGCATAGGTCGGCAAAAAATGTAGAGCTCACCCTGACTCACTCATGAAATATATTTTGCCCTTGGGGCTCACTCGAACTCAGACTTACCAAAATTTTCCTCAAGCGGATTCACTTGGACTCGGGCTCACTAAAACTCACCAATGTATTACACACCTGGACTCGCAGCTCGATCTGAATCTGAGTGAGTCGACTCATGAGCGAGTTTGCCGACCTATGCCCCCTTGTCACACGCCATGCTGATGACATACTTCCACCAGGTTGTAAAATATGGCACTTCACACTAAGCACAAGTGAGAGCTCAACTGTGAATGGCACATTGTGCCATTCACAGCCAAAGTGATAACCTGAAAAAGCTGTTTGAATCAAGACAGCAACATGCGGTAGCTTTAGTGCAACAAGAATCGTGCTTGTAAATGAAGTGAACAATATGGGTGGTGTCAGAATTGAAATTTTATTACAAGTATCATGAGCAGTGCACATAAAAAGCAAAATTAATACATATCCCTTAAATTTAATGCCAAGGAAAAGAATATAAAAGTACCTTCCTTTTATAATATACAAATGGAGTTATTACAAAGTTCCCGTTGCTCCTCTGCAGCAACACACGCGTCTCGCAGCACGAAAGTCATTGTATTACATGAAAACAAGGCACAGTCGAACCGGTATTAATCGAACTCGCTAAAAAAATGCAAGTTGTTGGTTTCTGATATGTCTTCCTCTATTATTGATTTCTGTTTGTACCCAATCCTGTAGTCTAAACACTTCTAAGCAACAGAACACGTATTCGTAAACTATTTTTTGGTCTTGGAATATTTCAAAATTGTTGTGCAACCTAGACCATTCACAAACGCTTTCCTTTTTTTCTAGGATGTGTAAAAATCGATAGAAAACGTACAGTGTGCCACAATATTCTACACGTATACACTATAAACATAAAGATACACTACAGTGCACTATGTGCATATACTACAAAATAAATCTACATATATGTACAACTAGTCTTTACAAATCACTGTGCAGGTGGCTTCCGCTGCAATGAGGGCCCGGGCGAGGGTACCAACGCCTTGCAGTTCGTGGACCACGTCACCGAGAAGCTGAACCTGGCGCAGCTTTCCAATGATGCCTGGCCCTGCCGCCTGGTGTTTGCGGCTAGTAACTCCAGCGCCTTGGCCTGCCGGTTGCCCACATCTCGTAGCCGCGGCATGAGCTGGAAACCAAGAAATGTGTTGCCATTATCATCTATAAATTTCCTGCTACCGACTCTTCGCTGGAAGCTTCTGTTCGTGAAGACTTTCAGTGTGTGCAACAATTTCCTCTCTGTTGAAAATCCACTGACCCAACGGCATCCATGAATGGTGCTTGGTTCACCGCACAACCACGCACTTCGTTTGGACAGACCAAAGCGGTGCCGGAATTCATTTTCGCTCATCTCATCAAACGCATCTCACACCTCTAACCACCTCTGCATGAGAAGCAACCAAACAGCCCTTTTCAGGGCTACACAATCGTTTGCCCGGCTTTACGCGATGACTGACACAATCTCCTTCCGAAACCATAGCTGCTGCAGTATGCAAAACATACAGCAAGCAAGTGTAACACAGGTGCAAACATGTGCATTTGTGTATGATGGCTATGTGTAGAAGTTATATAACGAGCTTGCTTTTTGAACAGTATATTTAGCAATAGCACATTTTCAGTTTCACTTTTGAAGCAATTGACAAAATAGGGAAACATTTCAAGATGTTGAACATTATTGCAATGCAACTTTTTTGCTACATTTAACCATAACTGCAAGGCAGGACACCTGTTTATTTCATCTGACAGTTATGCATACAACTAGCTCCTGCAACCGTTTGCCAAATTTTTTTTGTGCAGCTTTTTGTCTTTATGATCACAGATTACATCTTTTCACAAACATATGCCTGCACGCTTGAGCATCACCTGTGAGCATGTAACACCATCTACAGTTAATCAAAAACATCAGTGAAACTTACGTGTTGGGGCACGGGGAAGATCCTGGGCCACATCCTCTTCAGCCACACCATCAGCAGCTGGAGCAGGGCTCACCTGTTATGGTAAGAAGTTTCTTGATTGACACACTGAGTGTAATAAGAAGTATGGAGTGGAAGTGGACAATAGCAATGTTTTTTTAGAATGTTTCAACAGCGGCATGCTATGACACACAGACTTCGGAGAGAGGGGTGGAGGGAGGCAAGCCTACTGGCTACGCACCTCACTCGACTCGAGGGTCTGAGAAATGGGTTGGAACACGTATGGTGCTCTAATGAGCTTCGAAATATAGTTCGCGGCTGTTCTTTCGTCATCACCGCAAATGTGGCTGTTTTGCTTTCTGTTCTGAGCGGCGCAACGTGTTAGCACCTCAGCCAACGCGGCGGCCGGGTGATTCACTCGATATTGTTTGAAAAAGTAAAACTGACAGCGCGTAATGGCTCGAAGCAAATGAGCACACTAATTCGCAGCATACAAGTAACAATGATATTCTAAGCCAGTGCTTACCGATTCAGATCACCCGAACTTTGGGCCTCGCGTACTGTCGACCCGCGCGGTCCCTGTCAAGCACGACCCGGCCGCGGTAACCCGTAATCTGGCCGCCTCCGGTGCCGCTGTAAAGCACAAGCGGGACGTGTAAGATGACCGACCACAATACAATTGTGCTCGCACTCACCTCAGCTGCTCTCGGAGTTCGGCAAGGCTGTGGTGTTACGCGCAGGGACTTCGTTCAAAAGCGCTACCAGCTCCTGCCACATGTCCCGGTCCTCCCTCGTGAACGACGGCTCCAGCGGGCACGACAGCGTCGCGATCTGTGGATGCTCTTTCACAAAAGCCAGCAGAAGCTCCTTTTGACGATCAGACGCCCGAGAACCAACGCAGACGTTGCGATGGGACGACATTTTGAAACTGCGTCAGCCGCTACGTTTCTTTTTTTTTCGCGTTCGCGACACCATCTAGCGACGACGTCAAAAAAACTAGCATTATTAAATATCATCACTCAAAGCTGTTGCTGTTTGAAAGAGTGTTTGAGCTTGAGAAGCAAAAACAATAATTTTCTGTAAAGTAATTATATTTATTAAAAAGCAAGAAACGCTTCACGGTCCCCGTGCCGACGTCACAGGATGCGCGTCTACTTCCGGAAAGCTCTCCGCTTCACGATTGGCCGTTCTCTTCCTCTCGGTGGTTCTAGACGCGAGAGCTGCGCCTCCTCTCACTTTTGTGACGTAGGCACCGCAGAACGAACGCGAAAGAACAAAGATCTCCGATCGCCCCCCAGTACGCTTTTGCTGTTAAATATACCCTGTGTATATAGTTTCTTCCCCGTAACAATATCATAGTTGAAATCAAGAAGAAATGGATATGGGCCGGGCCCGTAGCACGTCGGCAGGATAACGGGTGGTCATTAAGGGTAACTGACTGGATTCCAAGAGATGGCAAACGCGTGAGGGGGAGACAGAAAATTGGGTGGGTAGATGAGATTACGAAGTTTGCAGGTATAACGTGGCAGCAGAAAGCACAGGACCGGGCTGATTGGCGGATCATGGGAGAGGCCTTTGCCCTGCAGTGGGCGTAGACAGGCTGATGATAATGCGAACTAATTTTACTAATTTTGAACTCGGGCATATTTGTGACTAACGTGCTCTTTGCTTGTACTGTGTTTGCTCATCTTGTGTTCTACTGCATGACAAATTTTGTGCATCTTTTAATTTTTGGTATCGTATATTTCCTTTGCAAGGCGAGATGGTGTAGCCGGTGCCGCCATAAAGGCACCACGCCTTTCCTATTCATCATCTTAACAAAAAAAGAATAAAATCTTCCAGTTGCCCCCTTTAGTCACTTTTGCCATTTCTTCAGAGTGCAGAGGGTATTAAACTGTTCATTGTAAATGCCGCATACTGCAAAAAAGACTGGCATCGCGCCAGGTGCAAGCAACTGCTTATACCGCTCCGTAACATTGACCGTTTATGAATGACATGCGCATGCTGCTTGGCTAATGCTGCACTTACATGCAGATTTACCACTTGCTTATTTCCACAAAAGCTGAATATTGCGTTTTGTGCCCCAGGGATCTTAACTATGTCTGCGCATTAATCCATTTCGGAGGTCGCCGGAGCACAAGAGAACGCCATTGTCTCCAAACTAAGAAGTTTGTTTACAGAATGGTATGTGTACTCTACGAGCGTCTCTTGCTCTCGGTGTGAATGAAGTTACACACAGCCGAGGAAGTCGAAGATAGCATGTATTTATTTTCAATAATAAAGACAAAAGAAGCGTCGAATGTCCGTGCCCATTCATCAACAAAGGGTTACGTCGAAAACATTCCTAAGAAAGTTGGTGCTCGTTCATTGTTATGTGTCGACTAAATTGTCAATTTCTAGACAAATTCTTGAGGTGTCAGTCGTACGTTTCGTAGCTCACTTGTGAAGTGTCGTTTGAAACCATGAGGCAAGTAAGCATCGGGCATGCGTACAGGATACCATAACAGTTACATCGCTTGCATAGTTTGCTTTAGTGCACGGATCAAGTATAAGTGAACACACGTAGCACACTTCTCACAACAGGGCCAATTTAACAAAGAGGCTCCCGCGGGAAAGCTTTTCAGGCGGTTTATATGTTACGTTTGTTGCAAGAAATTGTGCTGTGTTAATGTGATTTCCCATCTGCAGCTGTATGGTCAGGATGCTCGATTTATTTAATAGGCGATGAAGTTTGCAGTATTTTAGTTCGATGTGCAGTTGGACTGCCTGAAGGAACATGTACTTCCTGGGCGCCTGTTTTCTAATTCCCGCCGAGATTTACAGTGCCTTATGAGCGGTTCCTGACGTGTATTTTGACCCATCGGGAACCACGGCCACGACCACAATATACTTCTACAAGGAATACCAACGTGGACAAGGTGCAGCCAGCGGCATACAGGAACATGTAATCTTGGATTGACAAGCCGAATGATCTGAGCGTGGTGTCTCGTTTAATTGGAGAGCGTCGCCTTTCGATGTGCAAGAGCAGACCCGACTCGTCGAGAGCCATCAGAAGGCGCCTGTGTTGATGCCTGTGGTTATAAAAAAAGAAAGTATGTTGTCAGAGTACATATTGCATGATGCGGTGCCCAGAGCTTGAAATACTTGTTTCCCCGTTTTCAACGGGCGCAGTAGAAGCAACTCTGCCACATAAAAGAACACCAGCAGCAACTTGTAACAACCAACAAGTGTACTTCAACGACTGGTCCCGCAGACCTCAGCTAAAGATGTAAAAAAAGGGCAACTCCATACCACCTCGGATACATAGTATGGCTGAAACTCATTCAAAGCACATCTGAAAGGAATCCAAATTATTTTGTTTTACCATTCTAATTGAACGTACAGTATCCAAAGCCTGCCCATAAGCGACTCTGTGATTCAAGTAATATTTTGAACGTGAGCAGTGTACACGGGACAAGAAGACATGCAATAGAGATAAGCTAACTTGCAACTAATATTTATTGCACTCAAGATATCTACATATATAGGCACGGAACGGCGGTCTGCCGCTTGTTTCCCACAACGCGTGGAATCTGCCGATTTTTTATTTTGAAATCACACAATGCTATATAAGTTTGAAGCCGCGCAGTTCCACCCCATGTAACGGCTTCCTTTCTGCTACAGCTGCATTCACTTTATGATCATGTTAGCGAAGCACTCTCGTGAAGAACACAAGAATGTCAACTTTCTTGCCCACCAGCCTGCTCCTCCGGCTCCACTATGTACCACGCGCGCAGGGAACCAAGTTTATGCTGCAATGAGTTCGCACTACACATTTTCTACTATCGATAGTAAAAATACTATCGATAGCGCTATCGATAGTATTTTTACTATCGATAGTTCGATAGGGACTCAGCTATCGATAGTACCATCGATAGTTTTGCATCACTAGTTAGTAGACGACAAAATGGCAGCACTACGCAGTCGCTCCCTTGTTCGGCTGCGCTAGCCTCAGTGTTAACGCGTTGCCAAGAAAGGAACACTACGATTTTGCATGTTCCCTGCATCAGTGAACAAACCGGGCCCTCTGTGACACGAGAAATCTGATTCGTTCTTGCGAGACGCGAAGTTTTCGTGAAAATACGTGGCAACTCGCGCTTTCAATGCTAGCCCACAGTGTACACATATTATCAGCTTCGCGAGGCTTTCTGTAGCCACGTAGGTTAGTTAAATGTTATCGTCTGACATATTCAGTTGAAGCTGACCCTGTTTTACTTGCATATAGCATTGGTCAGTGTTTCTTGTAGTGCATGAATGCCATAACACTGTACGCGGGAGGTCGCGCGGGCTCGCGATGTGTTCTTGTGTAACTGAGCGATCTCAAGTTGGCGATACATTAAAATAGGGCCTCTATTCTTTGTCAGCAAAGCGCAGTTACGAATCGTGCGAGCGACGTTTCAATCATTCGAGGACGCGTCTGCTCGACGCCTTTCGTGGAGCGAACGCTTTCCACGCCGTCCTTCGCCAGTGTGTTGGTTTTCTAGCCAGCGCTGCGCCGCTTGTTTTTGTACGTTTGTTGATAGGTGGCAGCACACTGCAAGCGATTTGCTTGTTGACCGCTCTGAGGGCAATATGTTCTCCGCGCCTGCACGTGTCTCTAATTATAAAGTAAACGTGGTGACGCGGAGTGGTCGAAGTCGTTCGGCGGAGGAAATTCTTCAGATTGTTTTCAGCAGTGATGTTGAAAGAAACCATCTTGACGACGAGGATTTTTCACTGGACGTAGAAAACTGTGAAAGCACCGAGAGTGACAGCGACGATGAACGATCAGCTAACTCACGAGGAGCGAGTTGGACTTCACGTCCCCTCGTGCGTTTATGTTCTTTCACGCTCGTAAGTCCCTTTGATTGTATTTAATGTATAATGTCCTTGAGCGAGATCAAAATAAAAGCATATCTCCTCTTGGCATTGCATGTATCACAATTGTTGTGGACATTATGGAGCGTCGCATGCCGCCAACACGCTCGAGCTGCCCGCAGGGGCGTCTGCGCAAGTAGGCGTTTGGTGTGTAGCGACACCACGGACCCGAGCTAATGGGGGGTTTCGACCCCTCCCACGTCTCGCCGTGCGTGGCTTTGCCGTGTCCGGGGAAAAGGGGATCCTGGGGGTTGAGCCGACGCCGGGTGATTGGACCTTTAAGGCCCCCCGGCAGAGCCAACACACCCCTTTGGCCCCGGCTTCACGTAGACGGCACCCCTGGGCTGACCCACCCAGGGGAATTCGGCAGTCGCCTTTTCCTATGTCTCTCTTCCTACATCTTCGTCTTTCGTTCTTACTTTAAATCTATCCTGTCATCTTCTCTCTTCCGTTTACTTCCCAATTTTCCAGGCGGCGAGGGTTAACCTTGTGTAGTTATCCAACCTCGGATAGGTACATTTGGTTATAGCGGCGATGCATGGCTGACGTCTCCAAGTGTTGTTCAACCTTGTAGCGTCCCCTTGTTGGGCTCGGTGGTGGGTGGCCACCATCGCCGCCGAACTTTACTAGTCTCGCATGGCAAACGCTCTGCCCTCACATCCTGATCGCTCCCTCAAAAGGTGGCGCACCGAAGATACAACATCACTTTTTGCTAAACAGAAGCAGGCTTTTCCCAAGTTCCACGTTGTGCACAGTAATCATGAAACCAAAACAGTCCGAACTATGTCACCATTTCTTGTCTCAAAGTCGCTGACGGATGCAATTGGCCCAGGCTATAAAGTTACGAAGATGGGAAGCGGAGATCTTCTTCTTGAAGTCCGCGACAAAGAACAGTACGATAAACTAGGACACCTTGTGGCTTTTGGCAGTTTTCCGATCTCTGTGACAGCACATCGCACAATGAACACTGTGAAGGGCGTAGTGTCCGACGAAGACCTAGTAGAACTTACTGAAGCAGAACTCTTGGATGGATGGAAAGATCAAGATGTAGTAAATGTCCAGCGCATCACAATCAGGCGAAAACAACAACGAAATCCCGACGAAACATTAATACTCACTTTTAATTCTACTACCCTACCTGAGACTCTAGAAACTGGGCTATGTGAAACTTCATGTTAGACCATACATCCCAAACCCGCGACGTTGCTTTAAATGCCAACGGTTTGGTCATGCGTCACAGAGCTGCCGAGGGCAGCTTACTTGTGCTAAATGCGGAACAACGGGCCATTCTGCCGAAGAATGCACTCACGATGAGACACACTGCGCTAACTGCGATGGAGACCACCCTGCATACTCCAGAGCTTGTCCAACTTGGAAGAAAGAAAAGAAATAATAACGCTAAAAGTCAAAGAGAACATAACGTTCCGTGAAGCGCGACAACGTCTTTCACCGTCCTTCGCTTTCAAAACGTCTTTTGCCGAAGTGGTGCGACAGGGGGCGGCACCACAACGGCCTATCGCGGTTGCCCGGACCACGCGCAGCGTGCCGAGGCAAACGCCACCCGCTCCCAAGGTGGGAGTAGCCGAGGCTGCCCTGCCCACTCCGAATACGACCACACCAAACCTGACCACACCGGTGGCCACTACAAGCTCTAGCACCGTAGAGGCTAAGGAGGGCACGTCGACCTCCAGCGCGGTGGGGTCCAAGACTTCGTCTCCCCAGACGAAGTGTACGCGAAGTAGACATCAGTCTTTGGAACGGGCGTCCAATGCGCCGCAAGAGGCTATGGACACCAGTCCAAGTCAAACGGCGCAGACAGCGCCGAAGGAGCGGCGAGCTTCGCTCGACCGCTCCAAGAAAGACAGAACACCAATTACAGGTCCGGGCAAGGGCCCTGTTAAGTAAGCCTTAATCTACCACTCTTGAGACACACAGCACATTTTTTTTCAACATGTACAAAATCATGCAGTGGAATGTCAGAGGATTACTGCGTAACCTAGACGACATCCAAGAACTTCTAAGCGAATTTAACCCAAAGGTGCTGTGTGTCCAAGAAACACACTTAACATCTAGGCAGACAAACTTCCTCCGACAACGCTTAATTTTCCGAAAAGATCGCGAGGATGCTGTCGCATCTTCTGGCGGTGTAGCCATAATAGCTGACAAAAGTGTGGCATGTCAACATCTCAAGCTCCAAACGGCCCTTGAGGCAGTTGCCATCCGAGCCGTAATTTGTGATAAGCTCATTACCATCTGTTCCCTGTACATACCACCACATTATCACCTTCAGAAGCGCGAATTAGAATCATTAATAGGGGAACTCCCGGAACCATTTTTGGTTCTTGGAGACTACAACGCACACAGTAGCCTGTGGGGCGATTCTCGCTGCGATGCGCGAGGTCGTCTTATTGAGCAACTTCTGTATTCTTCTAGAGCATGTCTACTGAACACGAAGGAGCCCACATACTTTAACCTCGCGAACAAATCATACTCTGCCATAGACCTTAGTATTTCATCACCGACGCTTTTACCGTATTTTAAATGGAGTGTTTTTAAAAACCCGTATGGGAGTGACCACTTCCCGATAATCCTAAGTATGCCGAAACAAAATCAACTTCCGCCGCAAGTTCCTCGATGGAAGCTCGACTCAGCCAATTGGGAAGAGTACCGAAATCTTACTCACGTGACATGGGCTGAGATGTCTGCACTAACCATAGATGATGCTGTAAAGTATTTTACAGCTCTTATAATTTATGCTGCCTCGAAATGCATTCCCGAAACGAGCAGCACATGTCCCAAACGGCGTGTTCCCTGGTGGAACGACGAATGCAAGAAAGCACGCAACAAGCAAAACAAAGCGTGGAGGATGCTTAGGGACTCTCCGACAGCGGAGAATTTAGAGAATTTTAAACATATAAAATCCCAAGGCAGGAGGACACGCCGACAGGCGCGAAAAGAGAGTTGGCATAGGTTTTTGTCTAGTATAAACTCGTATACGGACGAAGGAAAAGTCTGGAATAGGTTTAATAAAGTAAGAGGGCGAGAAGCGTATTCACCCCCATTAGTAAACACAGAAGGCGACACCCTGGAAGACCAGGCGAACTTCCTGGGAGCACACTTTGAACATGTGTCCAGCTCGTTACACTACTCCGAAAGCTTCCAACGCTATAGGACAAGAATTGAGGCACAGAAACTAGAACGGAAATGTGCAATATACGAGGCATACAATAAACCTTTCCAAATAGCTGAATTGCATTCAGCTCTAAACTGCTGCAACAAATCTGCCCCAGGCTCCGACCGTGTGGTATATGAAATGTTGAAGTTCCTACCTCCCGAATCACAAAAAACCCTCCTTTCCCTGTACAACACCATCTGGTTTTCCGGTGACATTCCTACTTCTTGGAAAGAGGCGATCGTTATCCCTATCCTGAAACAGGGAAAGGATCCATCTTCCGTTTCGAGTTACAGGCCCATAGCCTTAACCAGCTGCATGTGTAAACTTTTCGAAAAGATGGTCAACCGTCGGCTAATACATCTTCTGGAATCAAAAAGGTTACTTGACCCACATCAGTGCGGTTTTCGAGAGGGTCG
Source organism: Rhipicephalus sanguineus (assembly GCF_013339695.2). NCBI lineage: Eukaryota > Metazoa > Arthropoda > Arachnida > Ixodida > Ixodidae > Rhipicephalus > Rhipicephalus sanguineus. Next base: position 90,561,822 of record NC_051182.1, on the reverse strand, counting down.
ATCCACAACTGACCATCTCATCCGCATTGAAACAAACATTCGCGACGCGTTCGTGCACAAGCAGTTTTTCCTTTCTGTCTTTCTTGACATGGAAAAAGCATATGATACAACATGGCGGTTTGGGATACTGAAGGACCTCTCAGAAATGGGTATACGTGGGAAAATGTTAAACTTAATAGAGAGCTACCTGTCCAACCGAACATTCCGTGTTCGTGTCGGCAACGTTTTGTCACGTCCATTTGTCCAGGAGACTGGAGTACCACAGGGTGGTGTGCTCAGTTGTACACTCTTTATTATAAAAATGAATTCCTTACGTCTGTGTATCCCACGCAATATGTTCTATTCAACTTACGTTGATGATGTACAGATCGGATTTAAATCCTGCAGTTTAGCAATATGCGAGCGACAGGTTCAGCTTGCTCTTAATAAGGTGTCGAAATGGGCCGACGAAAATGGGTTCACCCTTAACCCACAAAAGAGCACCTGCGTTCTTTTTTCTAGGAAGAGAGGCCTGCACCTCGATCCAGATATATATCTGCAGGGCCATTCGCTGCCTGTAAGAACAGAGCATAAGTTCCTAGGTGTTATACTAGACACAAAGCTATCCTTTGTAGCACTCATAAAATACCTGAAAGACAAGTGTATGAAAACTATGAATGTTCTGAAGGTTTTGTCGCGTACATCATGGGGCAGTGACAGAAAATGCCTCATGAATCTGTACAAAAGCCTCATACTCACACGCCTTGACTACGGGGCCATAGTCTACCACTCTGCCACTCCGAGCGCATTGAAGATGCTGGATCCCGTCCACCACCTGGGCATTCGCCTTTCTACGGGTGCTTTTTGGACGAGCCCCGTAGAGAGTCTTTACGTGGAATCAAATGAGTGGTCCCTTCATTTGCAGAGATGCTACATTTCTTTCGTATATTTTCTAAAGGTCAATGCAAACAGTGAACATCCCACATACAGTGCTGCAAATGATTTGTCTAATTTCCGTCTCTTTCATAACCGTCCTGCATTGAGAGCGCCCTATTCATTACGTGTACGAAGTCTTGCCGAAGAAATCGGAGTGCCACTCTCTGGACACAATGTGATGGCACCCGCAGTACAACAGCCGCCGTGGCAATGGCAGCTGATACACTGTGATGTATCATTCGAGGAAGTTACGAAGCGCGCGCCTGTTGCACATATCCGTACGTACTTCCTCGAACTGCAGTACAAATACACTTTTCCTGAATTTTATACCGACGCTTCAAAGTCTCACGCTGGTGTGTCCTACGCAGCGGTCGGTCCATACTTTTCGAATGCAGGTGTCCTTCACCCCAACACAAGCATTTTCACAGCAGAGGCTTATGCGATACTGGCGGCCGTTAAACACATTAAAGAAATAAACTTACACCACGCAGTAATTTACACTGATTCCTTAAGCGTTGTGAAAGCTTTAAAAACTCTTAAGAAGCACAGAAATCCTGTTCTTGTCTCGCTTTACTCTCTTTTATGTACAGTGTACACACTCAAACAACATGTTGTAATATGCTGGGTACCAGGACACCGCGAGATCGGCGGAAACGTGGTGGCGGACCAACTAGCTGCATCCACCAACGACCACTGTCCCGCCAATACATCCATAGCTGTTCCTGCACTAGATCTTAAACCCTTACTAAAACAAAAGCTCAGGGCTTATTGGCAGCGCTTGTGGGACAGACAAACACATAATAAGCTACATGTTATCAAGCCGACTCTTGGAAACTGGCCACCGGTATCAAGCTCACGCCGCACACAAGTAACACTTACGAGGATAAGAATAGGACACACATACAGCACACATACATATCTTCTGTCCGGCGGTGACCCACCCAGGTGTGAAAGATGTGGAGAACTACTCACCGTGCTCCACATCCTGATCCAGTGCAATGAAATAGACGCAATCAGGAAAAAGCACTTTTTATTACCCTACAGACAGCAACTCCCACTACATCCTTCCATGTTCATCGGTAGGGAACCCCTATTTAATTATGAATCATTGTTCGCGTTTTTAAAAGATGTAAATACCTTTCACGTCATATTTCCAGGCAACCCGTAGCACGACCTCTGAGTAGAGGTTGCTGCTGCGGTGGCTACATTCAAACAGCATCTGCCTCGCGGCCCTTGGACCCAAGGGCTGTTGACGAGGCATTCGTGCTGACGCCATCTATCCATAGTTTTAATATCATGACCACTTATCATTGAGCCTCATTGCACATATGTCACGTCACCCTCATAATTTTATTACTTGTATGTTTTACCCGCCTGTAGCGCGAGGAATTTTAGGCCCCTATACAGCCACCTAACATCACCATTGGTCACGTCCGGTATCAGGTCCTGGCGCTCTTTGGCCATCATTGGCCCTTGCGCCATAAAACACCATATATCATCATCAACACGCTCGAGCTCGACCAGCGAAGCGAAATGGTTAGAGCGACAGAACGTGCAGCCACGGCCACAATCCACGCCTCTCGGCTACTTTCTTCGACGTTGCGAAAAACAAACGTGTGCATTCTTTTCTGTATTCATGTTTCGATCGTGCTGATCGAACGTGCAACATGCGAGTGAAGTGAAGTGCACACGGCTAGAGTCTCAGCATGGCTGTGACCAACATCTAAAAACATTGGCTGTGACACAAGCGCTACTGAATGGGATGTTTAATGGTTGTGTTCCGTTGAAGACGTAACTCCGCGTTCCCGGCTGCGCAAGTAATCACGACGGCGTATTATGTTTGCAAACCATCACCACGCGCAGCAGCGATGGCGCTACTCGCTGGCAGCCTAATACTGCGGCAAATCCGTCAGGCAGGCCCGGTACGTACTACCTCGGAGTGCCGTTCAGCCCATACGTCAATTCTAGTTCATGCAGTTGTATGTAGCACGCACAGGATTTCGCAAAGCATCGTTATGCGTGGTAACGGAGCTGAAATATTGCCTTTCACACTGCAGCGAATAATTAGGTGGCGAGTACTTAGCACTTTTCATGGTTTGGGAAAGCATTTTAGTCTCATATCTATTTAAGCTCAGCTCAGCTCATGACTTCATCCGGTGAAAGTGGCACGGGCCGTACGTACGCATGTCCTACCTGTTCCTATGCTAACAAACGGGTTGACCCTCCTCCTGGCGCCATCTTGAAAAGCACGGCGCGCCACCTATAGTTCGTGGGCATTGCGAATACAAAAGATGGTAGGATCTCTGGTGGTGTAACGACCACTCGTTCGATTCGGTGTGAAGGCTTTCTACGGGGCTAGTACGAAAAGGACCCGTAGAAAGGCGAATGCTTAGATGGTGGACAAGGCGCATTGTGTGGCAGACTGATAGGTTATCGCCCCGTAATCTAGGCGCGTGTGTATGACGCTTCTATACAGACTTATCAGACACTTTTTGTCACTACCCCATGTAGTGCGTGACAACACTTTCAAAACATTCATTGTTTTTATGCACCTGTTTTTTAGGGGCGAAGCTCCTTAAGGCGGCACCCGTTCGTCCCTCGTAGTCGTAGTCGTAGTCGTAGTGCGTAACCAGTCTTACGCTTTGACCTCCAAGGTGGTGCCGGTGGGAGATTTTTCCTGTGCGTTGTTGAACAATAAAAAATTCGCAGCGTTAGCTAAAAGCCGACTTCTTCTGTCTCTCATTCCCATTAGCAGCCATTCTTTACCTCCAAGGTAGTGCCTGGTGAGATTTCTCCTGTGCGTGATTAAACAATAAAAATTTTGTTCAAAACGCCGTTGATTGATGAAATAAACCAACGAAAGACGCCAGATGCTTTGTAAAAGCAAAACGAAAGAACGCCAGATGTTTCTAAAGCAAAACGAAAAACGCCAGCTGCTTAACGAAAGACGCCAGATGTTTTCTAAAGCAATGGTTTTCTAAACAATGAAAATTCACAGCGTACATGTAAAATTAAGGTGAGCTGCAAGTCGTCATAACTCATCGAACCTTTAGTATAAACGCGCCCGATCTCACGTGGGTGATGATGTACTGGGCAGAATTCACGGAAGAGTCACGGTTTACCGATGAACCTCCGCAGCTTCGCCCACTCATCATCATTCACTCCGTGGATATGCTGTGATTTTTTATATAACTGATGTGTGTTATGAAGGTCAGCTTCGTGTCTAAGATTAGGCCTATGAATTTATGCTCTGTGTTTACAAAGAGACGTTGACCATGCATGTAGCTCAATATCAGGATCGGGGTGAATGCCCCTCTTTCTGGAGAATAATATGCACGTACCTTTCATGGCGTCGTGTGAACCTGTTTTCATCAGTCCATTTAGAAACCTTGTTCAAACAAAGCTGGACTTCCAGCCGCGGCGGCTGCATTTTTGATGAAGGCGAAAATGCTTGAGGCTCGTGTACTTTGATTTAGGTGCACGTTAAAGAACGCCAGGTGGTCGAAATTTCAGGAGCCCTCCACTACGGCGTCTCTCATAATCATATGGTGGTTGTGGGGCGTTAAATCCCAGATATTATTATTGAAGCTGAACTTGCCGCTCACACATCGCAAAATTACAAGATTTATAGCCAACCTGCAGATCATTTACATACGTGGAATAGTACATGTAACGTGGGATGCACAGTCGCAAGGAATTCATTTTGATAAAAAATCGACACATCACACGCGTTGTGGGAATGGGTTTTATGGGAAGCAGTGAGCGAGTACTTCTATGCTGTATTTTGTGGCTTTGAGCCAAGAGTTACGAGGTGGATCGACGTTATTTTGTAAGTGTAGCAGCCGTGTGCACATCGTGGGCTTACCAGGCACGTCGACAACACTGGCATTTAAAGTGTAACTTATGGTCTGACGTAACGTCAGCACCTCGCGTTACAGCACATACGTGAGTATTACCGAAACTAGGTGCACCTTATGGTGGAATCATGTGAATATCATACGTAACTTTCATTAATATATTCCTACGGGGTTGAGCAATGCTTCAATGTAGCTTGCTGAATCATTGGAACACAAATGTATTGTTTATTAGACTGCTATAAAAGCGGGGCCAACACTGTAACCACAGACGTTAATCTGATATGACGCCTCTATCGCAGGAGTACATATGTAGTGTTTATTGCTTTGTTATAAAACTAGATAGCCAGCACCACAACCGCAGTTGACGTTGCACCGACATTACGCCTGCGTAGGATGTTTTTGCATGCTTGAGTTCGATTCCTGCTGGGATTCTAATTTGTAATCTTTAGATTGGTCGGGGTCAACGTTGCCGATGTCGGTTCTTTCTTGTTGTTGTTGTTAGTGGGGTTTTATGGCGCAAGGGCCATAGGTGGCCAAAGAGCGCCATGTCTTCTGTGTGGTGTTGGCAATGACCAATGATTTCGATGACAGGGTGTATTATGGCTGTACAGAGGCCTAAAATCACGCGCTATAAAGGAGCGTAAAAGGAGTGTATAGGGTATAAAATTATGGCAGTGACAAGTGATGTGATCTATGGGCGTGGGATGAATGACGAGTGAGTATGGTATTTACAAGTGAGAGGCGGGAAAACAGCACGAATGCCTCCTCAAGGCCTTTGAGCCCAAAGGCCGGGAGGCAGGTGCTTCCTTTGAAAGAATTACCACAGCAGCAGCCTCAATGATGAGACCGCGCTACGGAGCGCCTGGAAAAATAACATTGAAATTTACATCCTTTAGATATTCACAGAGGGACTGATACTTAAAGAGAGGTTCTTTGCCAATGAACATATCGGGATGGAGTGGGAACTGAAGGTATATTGATGAGAAATGCTTTTTCCTGAGAGCGTCTAGTTCCCTGCATTGCAGTAGGATGTGGAGTACAGTGAGCGGGTCACCACAGTGGTCACACAACGGTGGGTCGCCTCCGGACAAAAGGTATGTATGTGTACTATGTGTGTGTCCTATTCGGAGTCTGCAGAGTGTTACTTGTGTACGCCGTGTCTTGGATATCGGCGGCCAATTACCAAGGTACGGTTTTATAAGATGTAATTTATTTTGCTTTTCCTTATTCCATAAGTGCTGCCAATGAGCCCTAAGCTTTAGTTTTAGGAAGGGCTTCAGGTCCAGTGCAGGGACAGTCATGGGGGTATCGGCAGCGTTTCCGTGAACAGATGCCGCGAGCCGGTCCGCCAACACGTTCCCTTCGATCTCGCGATGCCCTGGCACCCAGCATACAACAACATGCTGTCCGAACGTGCATATAGTGCATATGAGTGAGTAAAGAGAAATAAGGACAGGATTTCTATGTTTTTTCAAACTTTTCAAAGCTTTTACAACACTTAGGGAATCTGTATATATAACTGCATTGTCTATTTTTAATTGTTTAATGTGTTTAACGGCCACCAATATTGCATATGCCTCTGCTGTGAAAATGCTTGTGTTAGGATGCAGAACGCCGGCATCCGTAAAGGATGGACCGACCGCGGCGTAGGACACAAAAGTGTGAGACTTAGAGGCATCGGTAAAGAATTCCGGAAAAGTGTATTTGTGCTGGAGTTCGAGGAAGTGTGTACGGATATGTGCAGCAGGCGCGTGCTTAGTAACTTCTACGAAGGATACATCGCAGTCTATGAGTTTCCACTGCCACGGCGGGGGATATGCGGCGGGAGCCAGCAGACGGTGTTCAAGAAGTGGCACACCCATTTCTTCAGCTAGGCCCCTCACACGAAGTGCGTAGGGCTTTCTCATGGCAGGACGGTTTTCAAACAGGATTGAACTGGACAGATCATTGATAGTAGAGTGTAAGGGGTGTTCTCCATTAGCGTTCACCTTGAGGAAATATACAAAAGAGAGGTAGGATCTCTGGAGGTGTAACGACCACTCGTTCGATTCGACATAAAGGCTTTCCACGGGGCTAGTACGAAAAGCACCTGTAGAAAGTCGAATGCCTAGATGATGGACAGGGTCAAGCATCTTCAAGGCGCTTGGTGTCGCAGACTGATAGGTTATCGCCCCGTAATCTAGGCGCGTGCGTATGAGGCTCCTGTATAAATTCATCAGACACTTTGTGTCACTACCCCAATAGTGCGTGACAACACTTTCAGAACATTCATTGTTTTTATGCACTTGTTTTTTATATACATTATGTGTGATATGAACGTCAGTTTCGTGTCTAGAATTACACCTAGGAATTTCTGCTCCGTTTTCACAGGTATTCGCTGGCCGTGGAGGTGAATGTCCGGATCGGGATGGAGGCCTCTCTTTCTTGAGAATAATACGCAAGTGCTTTTTTGCGGGTTAAGGCTGAACCCGTTCTCGTCTGCCCATTTAGTTACCTTGTTCAAACCAAGTTGAACCTGCCGCTCGCATATTGCGAGATTGCAAGATGTAAAGCCAATTTGTACGTCATCGACATATGTGCAATAAAACATGTTACGTGGGATGGACTGGTGCAAGGAATTCATTTTGATAATAAAAAGTGTACAACTCAATACACCACCCTGCGGAACTCCTGTTTCTTGGACAAATATTCGAGACAAAACAGTGCCCACGCGAACACGGAATGTTCGATTTGACATGTAACTATCGATTATGGTGAACATCCTACCCCGTACACCTAAATGTGAGATGTCTCGAAGTATGCCAAAGCGCCATGTGGTATCATAGGCCTTCTGCATATCGAGGAACACAGACAGAAAGAATTGTTTATGGACGAAAGCGTCACGGATTTGTGCCTCGATACGTAGCAGGTGGTCCGTTGTTGATCTACCTTCTCGAAACCCGCATTGGTATGGGTCAAGTAGACAGTTTATTTCAAGGAAGTGTAGGAGTCGCCTGTTTATCATCTTTTCGAAAACCTTGCATAGACAGCTTGTTAGGGCTATCGGCCTGTAATTGGAAACTGAGGATGGGTCCTTGCCCTGCTTTAAAATGGGAATAATAATGGCTTCTTTCCAGGCCGAGGGGATCTCGCCGGAAAACCAAACAGCATTATACAGCGAAAGGAGGGCTTTTTCGGTTTCAGATGGCAGGTGTTTTAACATTTCATATACGACGCGGTCGGATCCTGGGGCGGAATTATTGCAGCAATTAAGCGATGCTTGTAGCTCAGCTATACAGAAAGGTTCATTGTATGCTTCGTGTTTTGTGGATTTTCGCTCTAGTCTCTGTTTTTCGATTCGTGTTTTGTATCGTTGGAAAGCTTCGGTATAGTGCGACGAGCTCGACACCTGTTCGAAGTGTGCGCCGAGGGAGTTTGCCTGGTCCTCCAAGCTGTCGCATTCTGTGTTTACAAGAGGGAGTGAATATGCCTGCCGCCCTGCTACCCTACTAACCATGCTCCAGACTTTAGCTTCCTGCGTATATGAATTAATGCCCGATAAAAACTTCTGCCAACTTTCCCTTCTTGCCTGTCGGCGCGTTCTCCTACCTTCTGACTTTATGTTCTTAAAATTTGTAAGATTCTCAGCTGTCGGATAGTCGCGAAGCAACTTCCATGCTTTGTTTTGTTTCTTGCGCGCATTTCCGCACTCTTTGTTCCACCATGGAATTCGTCGTTTTCCAGAGTGACCACTTGTTTGTGGAATACATTTGGTTGCAGCATCAATCAGAAATGCTGTAAAGTATTCTACAGCTGCCTCTATGCTTAAGGCAGCCATGTCCGTCCAATTTAACAGTGTAACTTTCCGAAACTGTTCCCAATCTGCTTTCTCAGTCAGCCATTTTGGAACCTGAGGGGGACATTCATTTGTAATTGGTATGTTCAGAAGTATTGGAAAGTGGTCACTTCCGTAAGGATTATTGATAACTTTCCATTTGACTAGGGGCAGAAGTGATGGAGATGCTATGCTGAGATCTATGGACGAGAATGTTCTGTTTGCGAGGCTATAGTATGTTGGTTGTTTTTTATTTAAGAGACATGCGCCAGAAGAGAAAAGGAACTGTTCGATCAGACGACCTCGCGCATCGCAGCGAGAGTCTCCCCACAGACTGTTGTGTGCATTCAAGTCTCCAAGGACCAGATATGGTTCTGGAAGTTGATCTATTAAGGACTCAAATTCATGTTTCTGGAGCTGGTAGTGCGGGGGTACGTAAAGTGAGCAGATTGTGATCAGGTTGTTGAAGAGAACGGCTCGGACAGCCACTGCCTCAAGGGACGTTTGTAGTGGTAAGTGGGTACATGCAATTCCTTGGCTAACTATAACAGCTACGCCACCTGATGACGCCACAGCATCATCCCGGTCCTTTCGGAATATGACATATTGGCGTAGAAAATTCGTGTTCTTGGATTTTAAATGTGTTTCTTGTACACACAGCACTTTTGGTGAGTGTTCATGTAGCAACTCTTGGATATCGTCGAGGTTTCTTAGAAGACCTCTCACGTTCCACTGTAAAATTTGTGTATCCATTTTGAGTGTAAATTAGTGCTGTGTGTACTGGAACTATTGCCTTATGTCACGGAGCCCTTTCCAGGCCCTGTGATGCGGGCTTTTTCTTTTTTGGCGCGCTCCAACGAGCTGCGCCGTTCCTTGGGCGCTTGAGACGCCGTTGGACTTGCCATTGTGTCCATCGCCTCGGCAGAGGCGCTGGTTGCCCGCTCGCGGCTAACGCGCACGGGTGTCAGAGTTTTGGGGCTTTCTGCCTGAGCAGAAGGCCCTGGGCGCGCAGATCCGGAGGCCTGCATGCCCTTTGGTTGCGGAGCAGCAGAGGCTGCTTCCGCTGAGGGGGCGGATGGCGCTGCCGCCCGTCCACTTTGCGTGGTACGCGTGGCCGCCACGAACCTTTGTGGCACTGCCCCCTTGCGTGCCACGTCCGCGAATGAAGGTCCCTGCGCAAAAGAAAGGCGTTTTCGCGCCTCCCTAAAGGAGATGTTTTCTGTAACCTTGAGTGTGATTACTTCTTTTTCTTTTTTCCACGAAGGACATGCACGAGAGTAGGCGGGGTGCACACCGTCGCAGTTTGCGCAGTGTGGAGGTTCAACACAGTTGTCAGCAGGGTGTTCATGTGAACTGCACTTGGCGCAGGTTTGACGGCCACGGCAACTCTGAGAGCCGTGACCGAAACGCTGGCACTTGAAGCAGCGTCGCGGGTTGGGGATATAGGGTCTGACCTTTAGTTTCAAGTATCCTGTTTCGACATGTTCTGGCAGTGTGCTTGTGGCAAATGTGAGAATGAGGTGTTTTGTCTGGATTTCTTTATCTTCACGCCTGATTTTAATTCTCTGCACATTGATCACATGCTGGTCGCTCCAGCCCTCGAGGAGTTCACTTTCTGTCAGGTCGATCAAGTCTTGGTCTGACACCACACCGCGCGAGCTGTTCAGAAAGCGATGCGGGGTGACTGAGACAGGTGTGGTTCCCAACGAAACAAGTTTGGACAGTTTTTCATATTGTATTTTACTTTGTACTTCAAGGAGAAGGTCTCCGCTAGCCATTCTAGTTGCCTGGTAACCATGGCCCAAAGTTTCAGTAAGGCATTTCGACACAACGAAGGGAGAGATTGTTCTGGCATTCTTTTCGAGTGTTTGGCAGTGGATGACGTGGAAGCGTGGAAAAATTTCTTTTGGTTTAAGCAAGGCATTCAAGGTGTCTTCGGTGCGCCCTCTCTTTGAGACAGGGCGATCATTCAATCGGGGAAAGGAGAATGAGGCCATAGATTGTGTATAATTTCGGCAGCCATGTCAGCCGCCCACCATGGAGCCCAACATGGGGACGCAACAGCACTTATATTGATATAAGGCATGCCAACGCCAGCTGTACACAGCTACTATAACCAAATATAATGTGCCCAAGAGAGGGCACATACACAAGGTTAACCCTCGCCGCCAAGAAAAAACGGAAGTAAATGGAAGAGAGGAGAAGACAGAAAAGATGCAAAGTGAGAAAGACGAAGATGTGAGGGGAGAGAGAGACAGGAAAAGGCGACTGCCGATTTCCCCTGGGTGGGTCAGCCCAGGGGTGCCGTCTACGTGAAGCCGGGGCCAAAGGGGTGTGTTGCCTCTGCCGGGGGGCCTTAAAGGTCCAATCACCCGGCGTCGGCTCAACCCCCAGGATCCCCTTTTCCCCGGACACGGCAAAGCCACGCACGGCTAGGCGTGGGAGGGGTCGAAACCCCCCGTTAGCTCGGGTCCGTGGTGTCGCTACACACCAAACGCCTGTTTCCAGACGCCCCTGCGGGGGTCGGTTCTTTCTTAACGCTCTCGTATTTAAATTACCAATGTCTGTTCTCACCGTTCCTGGGTAGCCATAAACCGTCAATCACCTCTGGCGCATACCCGTACACCGCGGCCCGTGGGAAACAGGTACGTGCCATGCGTATCTGGAGGAAAGGGTTCGACGACGTACGCCACAGGATTTTCACGTTATTCATGTCATGACCCGACAATCCCTCAAATCATCTGACCTTTACATGCCAATATTGGTCTACACCAAGTTTATGAGGCGATCATGAGAGCACTCAGGCACGGCCAGAGAGATAGGTAGATAGATACGTGCATAGAAACGCTCCAAGTATCAAACGTTCGCTAAGAAATGCTTCGCATGAAAAAAAAACAAAAAAAAACACGCCTACTTATTGAAGCTCACATCTGATGCTTCAAAGACAAATGCATCAGCACGCCATTTATGTCTTTATAAACTGTTGGTAATTTGCGCTTCGTCTATCTATTTGTGTCCCTGTTTTTATATGGGCAACATTTCTCATCCAGATGAATCACCGACAAGTCCAAGTTTCTTCATTACGCCTGCGCAACGAAAAAACACGGACAACTGAGAAGGAGACACACCCAGCGCATCAGTGTTTTTTCCTTGCGCAGTCGTGCTGAATTCATGAATTACCAACTTGTACAAAATGCTACTCTCATTGAGTCCAAGTTGAAACCCTCCTGAAAATCTGCCATGCCAGGCCGAATTAAGGCTTATTGTCGCGAATAGCAAAGGAGTTTTGCCGTCTAGTATGTTGCCAAGCATTTGTTTTCGCACTGGTAAGACCACAGTTAAATTTTTGATGTGCTATTCCATTTACAACCAGCATTTATCTTTGTGTAGCTGCATATATATTCAATTTGTGCCCATCGGAGTACCATTATGTACGGCGTGTAGGCTGGATTTGCTTGTACACGTTTTCTTTACATGACAGGAGGCTGGTGCGGTAGAATGTTCTTGCAACTTGTCGTGTGCGGGGGTAGTGACTGTCATGAGCTGCTGTAATTGTTGTAGTTTCGGGTGACGTCTCTACCAAGTGCTTCGACATATTTCGCCCTTATCGGTCTTTTACTTACGCCATGACATGGCTGCAGCATGTGTACCTTACGAGTTCATCTGTCCGGGACATTTTCAAGTGCATGAGTAAAGATGGCACACGAAATGTTTGGTGTGCATGGGCTTCACAGCTTCTTTCATTTGGTTAATTTCCTTACCAGAAGCTTTGTATATCTACATAGGCACGTATTGTCGTGTAAGTAATGTGCTTTATTTGTACTGATCTCTGCACTAGTGCGCTGTTACCAAGGCGCTTCAGCCGTGGGCAGGCGCTGAGGCAAAAAATAAAGACGCAGAAGGGTTCTCTTACCTCAGAGGATACCTGCCGTGTGCTGATGAAAATCTCAGACGACTCATGAAGGTTTCTTCTATAGGCTCTAACCCTTCATTCAGAGCGTTGGCAAGCGCATAAGGAGTGTGCTCAGTGACGCCAACATGTGTTCCTTTCTTAATTTTGGACATACATTGACACCAGTAATGATGGTCAAGCGCGCAACTCTTTCCGCAGCGGTCCAGCGCTTTGCTGAGTGTCTCTATGTACGGCACGCGACCAGCGGAATTTTTAATCATAGCTGCTAGTGTTGGGCTCATGCAGGGCAATAGCACACCGTTTTCAAGCTTCGCGAATACCTCACCAATGCTCCCAATTTCCGCAGTGTAACTCGGAACGCTGCGAGAAGCAGTGATGATGGTCTGAATGATGCTACCGAGAAAAAACATTCCCAGCATCCAAGAGGTCAGAAGCAGTTTGAAGGAAATCGCACGAGATTCGAGCCCTGGCGGTGGACTGCGCCCTAGGAAAGTGCTTACCAAGAAATGGCAGGCAGCTGCGGCAGTAAACGTGTCCTCGGGACAGAACCGTCGTCTAAGATGCAAAACGAGAATGAACACTGCCGTGAACGGCGCCAATAAAAGGATAGAGAGGATGAAAAACCGCAGCCAAGTATCCACGAACGACGGCCGCTTGGGCGTGCTGCGACGGACGAGAAAGTAGTGATACATCGACGGATGCATGGCGTACCTATAGGCGAAGCATTTGTGAGGACAGTTAACGTCTCGCTCACCGAGAATGACGTCTACGCGCCTTTCTAACAAAACGGAATGCTCGACGCCACGGTTGTCACAGCGATGTACGAGCGAGTTGTTGAGAGCGTTGTGCGCTTCCATAGCGGCCGTTGCTAGACTGCCGCGCGCCATGCCACAGTAGTTACCGGGTGTGTCATAGAAAGTGTAACGTACTCGTGTGTGCTTCGGATAGGATCCCTCTTGCGGAGCCTCCTTGAAAAGTAGGACGTGAGAGTTGAAGTTTTCGCGATCCTCGCAAGATCTCCGCAGCTTGTCAAGCACGTCCTCGTGCTTTCTTGCGGAAATGATCCAGTCCACGTTCGAGTGGTACTTCTGGAATCGAGGAATGTCCATGAGGACATGTGATGCCACACTGGTGTGCTGTGGTACAAGAACTAAAGCTGGCCGTGGGAAATCATCGGGATCCTGTGTGACGTAACGAACAAACTTGATGTAGCAAGGACTTTGTTTAGGGCAACTCCAGAGTGTCGCTGATACGTTGAGGTCTCTTACAATGTTGCCAACTTGCATCACGAGTTCTGGAGAAAAAAGGATAGCAACACGATAATCCGGCATACTGAGCATCTTGACAACATCTGAGAAGACACTTGCTGTACCCCCACGAACTTGGCTATTACTGAAAGTCGTCAACGCTGCAACCTCGCAGAATGTGAGGAACGCCAATAACAAATTCATCCCTGTAAGTTGAGAGCCTCGTTTTATCAAGTTCCTCAGGCACAGTACCGGCGCCCAGTACTGCCCGCAATGTCGTTCGGACGACAAAACCTCCAGTGGCCTTGCTGCAATGGTCTGGTCAATAGAAGAACACGACGAGGATTGTGCGTGCTGCATCCTATCTTTCCGCTGCCACTGAAAGTGGGCGCTGTACATCTGAGGCCGGTACTAGAAGAAAGTCAACGCAAAGATGGAGTACTTGAGAGCGGCGTCAAATGCGGCAAAGAAAGCCTTCACTCTCTTCAACATTGAGTATGGCATGTTATTATGGTTACTTACCACTCATGGCAGCCTTATTAACAGTTTGCGTCTTACCAAGTTGTGAATCTAGCGTAGACTTCTGGGGTGTTTGCTTGTAATTGATTTTCGCACTTCTACCGCGCTCCATAATAACCTTACTCCTTACTAGTCTATGCACGCCATAAACTTGTTCGCTAGCACTTACGGCCTGTCGTGTGTCGTTGCGAACTTGCGTAAGCCGAAAGGCAACCTTTCAAAAAAATAATAATAAATAAAACGCTCAGCGGGCGACGCAACGTTAAAACTCCGTGTGGTTGCGCCACTGAGAATAAACCGGGCATAACGGTCAAATTGATAAAGTCTGTCGAAGTGGTGTCACCGAACATAATGTTTTGTTTGCCTCTCCTAGCAGCAGCTTGGTAACCATTGAGTCCTTTCTAGAGCTCCTGAGCTCATATTTGGAGTCGAACTTTCGAACATGGGCCAGGTCACACAAAAGTACTGCATGTGCATCAGCTCTAGACTGGCACCCATTTTAAACGATATCTTTTTGAGTGAGGTAGATCACCTGGTTGATGTTAACTGCGTGGTCTAGCAGCGGAAATATTTTGCAACGTTGACGGTTTCCTTTCCTCTCTTATGTCCCTTTCCACCTTTTCAGCCTCTACAGTATACACTTAAAGGAAAGGGTATTGGATTAAAATCCAGTAATGAATTGGCAAAATAATACCTTCCAGTATCTGCTCCTAAAGTGGCTTTGACATGGAAAGTGGAGCGACAGTCCAGCAAACGTAGACAAGAAATGACGTCACAGCTACTTCGCTGGTCATTCAAACATTACTGCCGCTATTATTTCGTTACAGTTCAGCCTGAAAATGTATTGCCGCCATGAATATCTCCCCAAGAGGGGCGTCTGCGCAAGCAGGCATTTCGTGAGCGGGGTTACCAAGAACCGAA
The DNA here is from genome assembly GCF_013339695.2 of Rhipicephalus sanguineus. Taxonomy (NCBI): domain Eukaryota; kingdom Metazoa; phylum Arthropoda; class Arachnida; order Ixodida; family Ixodidae; genus Rhipicephalus; species Rhipicephalus sanguineus. The sequence continues at coordinate 90,546,636 of NC_051182.1, read as the reverse complement.
AAACGCACCGAAGAACTTGCATGCTTCAGCCGACCGAGACTATCCTGTCGTCCGTAGTGAAAATCCAGACAAACAAGCCAGATCGATTTCTTTATTTGTTTAAACAAAATTTCTGACCAAAGTCTTAGGGCCATGCTTCAAGGTAACTAAGATGGCTACGGGTGACCTTCTGCTAGAGCTACCTGAATAACACGACTATGAGAAACTTTTGAATTGTGTTTATTCACAAGGTTGCGAGGATGACTAGACAAAAAGCTGCATTGAGCAGCTTGAGGGGAACCTGGCCGCCTCGTACACTTCCCTGTCTAGTAACACTTGGCAACATTCCAACACCTGTTTCTCCTCATCGATCAATGAATACCTCACGCGGAGTAGTCTCAGAAGCAGACCTCCTTCAATTGTCCGAACATGAGCTTCTAGAAGGGCGGAAAGAGCAAAGTGCCACCGATGTGAAACCAATGATCATCAGACGCGACAACAAAGAAATACATACCAAGCATCTCATATTATATTTACATTCGCATTCTGCTTGTTGCCTGCAACTATAGAAACATGTTACACCAAACGTTCTGTCCGTCGATACAACCCCAATCCAAAACGATGCTGCTAATGTCAGCGATTTGACCATTGCTCGCTGAACTGCCGTGGTCAAGAAGCTTGAGCAAGGTGTGGTGGCCCCGGCTACCCATCCGACAACTGTGTTGCTACGCCTTACTGCGTGACCTGTGACGGCGACCACGCCGCATGCTCGCGTTCCTGTTCCAACTGGAAGAAAGATAAATACATAATCAGCCTAAACGTGAGAGAAAACATTTAATTGAAGGAAGCCCGCATGAGGTGCTCTCCTTTTCACAGCACACCTTCAACTCATGCGGCACGTCGGGGGGGGGGGGTAGGGGGGGGCAGCGTCACAGCAGCTATCGCCAGCCCGCGCACAGCCATATATTGCCTGTGGTACCTGCCCGCCGGGTTGCCGTAGTTAAGTCTGTTGCACCCATCAGCAACCAAGCCCGGTTACCCCAGGGTTGCCGGCAACATACCAGTCATCAAGCAGCCTGCGCTGCGAATGCGCAGGACCGTGGTCGGTGCAGCCTTTCCTGCCGCTGTTAGCGTTGGCAGCAGCCGGCAGTGTCTGGACCCAAAGGCAACGCCATGAGCCACCGGGCTGATGGGCGCAAAAGGCTCGTCACCGACGCGAGACTTTCGCAGCAACTTTCCCGCTCGCAAGAGCGCCTGTCCGGTAACTCACAAGAGGCAATGGACACTTCACCTAACTTGACGGCGCATCAAGCGCCTAAGGAGTGGCGAGACTCCCTCGACCGCTTCAGAAACGACACAATGCGCGTTACAGGACCTGGAAAGGGCTCTGTAACTTAAGGGACTATCTTCCTTCTACGTACAGATACCACTACTATGTATTCAATATAGATACGAAAATTATGCAATGTAACATCAGGGGCCTTCTTAAAAACCTTGATGATGTCGAAAAACTTCACAAGCACACACCAAGAATGCTAGGAAAGACACTGTCATCTTCCGCAAAGACCGCCATAATGCTCTCGCATCCTTTGGCGGTGTTAGTACTCGTAGATAAATATTTGCCATATCAGGATTTGCAGCTGCAAACACCGCTGGAAGCAGTGGCCGCTCGAGGTGTTCTTTTCAACAAGCTCATAGCCATCTGTGGGAGATGTGGCGAGGGACTGACCGTCCTCCATGTCTTGATAGAATGCCGTGAAGCTGAAACCGAACGCAAACGCCACTTGGCTTTAATCCACCGAGAGCATATCAATTTACATCCTTCTTTATTTCTTGGTGTGGAGCCTTTATTCGATGGCAAGGATGTATTAAAATATATAAATGACGTTGCATTGAATGTCAGAATGCCAAGACACTCGTAGCACACCCTCTCTAATGATGGTGCTGCTGCGATCCTCATACATTGTGTAGCACACGCCTTCAGACCCCTTCTAAACAAGGGCTCTGCAAAAGCAGTTGTGCTCCTGTCCACAAAATCATTATTTCCGAAATTAACTCCCGTCTCGTACATCAGTATTCGTCGCCATATTTGCTTCCCTATATCTTTTACGCTTTTATAGCGGCTCATTTTAGGCCCGTTTACAGCCACATCACATCTACACACCTCAATTGCTTCTAGTGAGTTATCACTAACCAACATTGATGTGGCGCTCTTTGACCATAAGTGGCCCTTGCGCCATTCAAACATATATATTGCCACATGCCATCATGTATGAGCCATCCGCTGTGGCACGTACACGCGAGTGGAAGAAGAAGAGAACGTTTTTGTTGCTGGTCTGGTTCTGGGGAAGACGTCAACACCTGGCTGTCTGTCTTATTTCGCCCGTGACAATATCATCATCGTCGTTTCGGCTACTCAGTGGCACGGTGATTTAACGTTGCAGAAAAAATCAGGGGTGTGCGAATATTCGAAAGTTTCGAATATTCGTCGAATATTACATTTTAAATATTCGTATTCGATTCGAAAATCGTGTATTCGAAAAGTTTCGAATATTCGATAACTTCGAAGTTTCGAAAAATTCCAATATGCGATTCAATTATCACGCATAAAATAACTCGTCTTCCACATTTCTGCTGCGTTCGTATAGCTAAAAACGTTGGCGAGAGGAGCGATAAACATCGTGAGTACACGGAGGCACGATATCTGCCTGCGACGAGCGCCCCAATACGGATGATTTATTGCTGGTGCACCTCCGACGTGCAGCGCTGTTGGCGATCATGTAACCGTACATTTTCTATATTATGAGGCCGTAACGTGCCGCACTACCACTCGTTCACTATGCGGGACCACTTGTGAAGGAAGACAGTGACCCATGTGACTGGTGGCTGACTGTAGGCACCTTCAGATACCCCAGTCTGGCAAAGCTTTGCCCCATGTACCTCCCTATTGGCCTGGTGTGCGACCGATGGCGGCGCTGCGAACGGCGCCTGTATGGGACTGCTTTTAACATTCACTTAGAACTACAGCATTTTTTTCTTACAACTGCGGCCGCTTGTCTCCGCGGCGAGTGCTGCGCAATGGTGAAGTATTGCTCTGTGCCTCGCCTCAGTGTACTTCGTCCGCTCGTGAAAAAGGCGTTAGCTTTCACAACTACTCTAAGGACCCGAAGCTGAAGAAGGAGTGGATCGTCAAGCTAAGAATGGGAATGCGCCCCACGCCTTCATCGACCGTGTGCAGCAATCACTTCGCGGACAGCGACTTCTGCTACCCACCGTACGCGCCACTCTTAGGTAAGCTTGTGACCACGTTTAAGCGCCTCGCCAATACTTAAGCCGTTTAATGCACGCAGGCTATAAGCATAGGTGACTTACACCAGGTGCGGTGCCATCCCACAACCTGCCGCGAAGGCCCCTAATAAAACATTCAGTTGCGAGTCAGCGCTGTGGTTTGTCTCCTCTAGTGTCCTCGTCGTCGTTGCGCTAAGTTAAACATGTTCAAGTATTATCACCAACTGGCCCAACTACCAGTTCTTCTACAAGGAGCCGACGACGCGGCCACCGAATCGCCTCGCACGTAAGCGCGCCTCGTGAGCTCAGCTGAGCGGCGCAGGATATCTGAGACTACGGCTGCATTTGGATGGTGTACATACGTATTTTACTTATAAAGACAAGCGTGCGCCTAGCAGAGTGCTTATCATAAAGTCATAAGCGAAATCTGTTGCTGCTGTGTAGTGCACATTCTTGAAAAGTATTCACCTGAGGCAGTGCAGACACTTTTTTAAAAGCGGAGCTCTTTGAGCTTTTCGTTAGGCTACGTGGCGTGAAACTGGACCCAGCTTGCCTTTGCCACGTTAATCTCTGTGGCCCTGTGCGTGGTATAATCAGCGATTAACTATTTGTTATATTCTAATACCCATGCGACGGCCCTGTGCGGTATTAATAATATGAACTACGACGTAATATCGTTCTCACTGAACCAACATTACGGGACAAACTGCGATCATGGGCATCGGCAGGGGGGGGTGTGCAACAAGGCGGCACTTGCGCACTTGTTTGCAGGACAAGAGCTGCGACGGTGATGCGATCTCCGTTGACGGCCTCGACCGCGCATTCAACGACGTGGCCTGCGTCGTGCACCACCTCGCCCTCGATGAGGCACCGCGACCTTTCACGAGCTGTATCTACATACTTGTAGATGCTGGAGAACGGCACGCTTACTGAAATATCGAAAGAAACACCCAAACTAATTAGTAGCGTACGGCAGAAACACGATAACGAGCGAGAACGCTCACATATGGTTTCACTTTCTTAACAGCAATGCGGTCGGTGGCATCGGCGCACTCGTCGGCCATCCGGGGGATTTCTTGGTCCTGCCGATTGGGCCGCAACTAAAACAAGTTCAAGATTACACTCGAAAACATTCGTTGTAGGCGTTAGTTGACCGTCGCGAGGCTGTTCGTTCGACTATGTTCCCGCCTGAAGCAGACGATCCGCATACAGGAACAGCGGCTGCTGCAGCGCGGTTGAGAGAAGAGTCCTCGCTCTGACGTCACACGCGAGAGGGCGCCACTCCAAGATCTCGAGGCCAATACCAGTCACTTCTGTTCCAAGCGAGCATGCCTTTTCAGTAGCAGGGGGGGGGTTGTCTCTATTAGAAGGGGGCGCCTGCTGCCTGATCATGTGGAGCACCTCCTGTTTCTAACATCTAGTCATTACTTTCATTGTGCCGTGATATTTCATGGTGTTGTGATGTGCATTGTGCTAGCCTGGACATTGTGTTCTGGAGATAGCAGTGTATGTTGTGTTGCCAGTCAGGCTGTTAACGTTTTTTTTAACACGCAAGTGTTTTATGCTGGGATCCACCAAGGATTCAGTGACGTATTTCCGTCACGGAAATGACGGTGAAAAAAATGTACGCCATCAGATGGCAAAGAAAAAATTTCCGTCAACGGGCATCGAAGCCACGACGGCTCGGCCCGCAAAAACAGATGCCGGACACGCTATTTATTGCGCCACAGTCACAGACTCTACACACTTTACAAACGCGTCTTTTATATCCCACATTCTCCTCTCAAAGTGCTATCGGTCGGCGGGGTGGTGTTGCCCTCTATTAGCAGTAAAGTAATTCACCATTACTGTGGCCTCCGCGATTAGCACTGGCAACGCTTGTTGCTAAACGTCCGTCCCCTTCGGCGCGTTTTCAATAGAATTACAATTTGCAACACACCGTGAGGGGGCGACCTTAGCCCAAGCTTCGTAAAAGCGTCGGTCCCGCTCATAGCATCACGTTAATTCAAACCAAAAATACCACTGCGACGCGCGCCTGCCTCATCTGGCTGTAGCACCGCGTCGCCCGCTTCCGCTGCCCCCGAGAAGTATTGCGGCCGGGCTACAGGGGCGGCGCGACGCGCTTTGCGTTCCCCTCTAGTCCGGCCGTGATGTTCAATCACACTTTAACATGCCGCGGGATGGCGACCAAGTTCTGCGTCCAATATGCGACGCTCTTCTGGCTATCACACCTCGTTCTCTGATTATGCTTTCACCGTTAACTACTACAGCTACCACAACAGTTTGTTTAATCATTGAACGTGTACGTTAGTCCTCGGGATGGAGATGAACCACTAAGCATCAAAGTTGGTGCATCGACGTTAAACGGTGCAATAGCTGCTAGACACCTATATTGTGCAAACTCTCTCATATAAATGTGTAAAAACATTCAACTACTTTTATAGGGACACGTTTTACTTTCGTGTTATTCCGATTCCTATGACGGAGGGATCAACCATGTTTTTTTTTAAATCTCAGGGGCGTCTGCGCAAGCAGGCGTTTGGTGTGTAGCGACACCACGGATCCGAGCTAACGGGGGGGTTTCGACCCCCTCCCACGCCTAGCCGTGCATGGCTTTGCCGTGTCCGGGGAAAAAGGGGATCCTGGGGGTTGAGCCGACGCCCGGTGATTGGACCTTTAAGGCCCCCCGGCAGAGGCAACACACCCCTTTGGCCCCGGCTTCACGTAGACGGCACCCCTGGGCTGACCCACCCAGGGGAAATCGGCAGTCGCCTTTTCCTGTCTCTCTCTCTTCTCCCATCTTCGTCTATCTGCCTCATTTTGCATCTTTTCTGTCCTCATTTACTTCCAATTTTCCTGGCGGCAAGGGTTAACCTTGTGTGGCTATCCTACCTAGGGTAAACCATATTTGGTTATAGGAACGGCACACTACTGGCGTTGCGCAGGCTTGTTCACGCCCCGCAGGGGCGTCTGCGCAAGTAGGCGTTTGGTGTGTAGCGACACCACGGACCCGAGCTAACGGGGGGGTTTCGACCCCCTCCCACGCCTCGCCGTGCGTGGCTTTGCCGTGTCCGGGGAAAAGGGGATCCTGGGGGTTGAGCCGACGCCGGGTGATTGGACCTTTAAGGCCCCCCGGCAGAGGCAACACACCCCTTTGGCCCCGGCTTCACGTAGACGGCACCCCTGGGCTGACCCACCCAGGGGAAACCGGCAGTCGCCTTTTCCTGTCTCTCTCTCCCCTCACATCTTCGTCTTTTCTCCCACTTTTCATCCTTCCTGTCTTCTCCTCACTTCTATTTACTTCCGTTTTCCTGGCGGCGAGGGTTAACCTTGTGTGCGTGTGCCCTCTCTTGGGCACATCATATTTGGTTATAGTGGCTGTGTACAGCTGACGTTGGCATGCCTATATACATCTAAGTGCTGTCGCGTCCCCATGTTGGGCTCCATGGTGGGCGGCTGGCATAGCTGCCGAATTGATATATAATTTATGGCTTCCGCTTCCTTCCCCCGACTGCATGATCGTCCTCCTCTCACAAGAGAGGGCGCACCGAAGACACCTTTTTTCAAAAACCAAAAGAAACTTTCCCACGATTCCACATCATCCATTGCGAAAACCTTGAAAAGAATGCAAGAAAGATTTCTCCTTTTGTTGTCTCAAGGTGCCTGACCGATACACTCGGCCAAGGTTATAAGGTGACAAGAATGGCTAGTGGTGACCTTCTCCTTGAAATTCAAAACAGACACAGTTGAAAACCTCTCGAAACTCGTCTCTTTTGGAACGACACCTCTTTCTGTCACACCGCACCGTTCCCTAAACAGCTCCCGAGGTGTAGTGTCCGACCAAGACCTACTCGAACTGACAGAAACTGAGCTCCTTGAAGGCTGGAGTGAACAGCACGTGATAAACGTACAGCGGATCAAAATCAGGCGCGATGATAAAGAAATCCTCACAAAACACCTAATCCTCACTTTTGGCACAAGCACCCTACCAGAACATATCGAAACAGGATACCTGAAACTAAAGGTCAGACCGTACATACCAAACCCGCGGCGTTGCTTCAAGTTGCCAGCGCTTCGGTCACGGCTCCCAGAGCTGCCGTGGCCGTCAAACCTGTGCTAAGTGCGGCTCACACGAACACCCTAGTGACAACTGTGCTGAAACTCCCCACTGTTGCAAACTGCGATGGCGGACACGCAGCGTACTCTCGCACGTGTCCTTCATGGAAAAAGGAAAAAAGAAATAATCACACTCAAGGTACAGAAAACATCTCTTTTAGGGAGGCGCGCCAACGCCTTTCTATCACACAGGGTCATTTGTACGCGGACGTGGCACGCAAGGGGGCAGTGCCACAAAGGTTCGCGGCGACCGCACGTACCACGCACAGTGGACGGGCGGTAGCGCCACCCGCCCCTCAGCGGAAGCAGCCCGTGCTGCTCCGCAACCAAACGGCAGGCAGGCCTCCGGATTCTGCAGGCCCAGGGCCTTCTGCTCAGGCAGAGAGCCCCAAAATTCCGACACCCGTGCGCGTAACACGCGAACGGGCATCCAGCGTCCTCCACCGAGGCGATGGACACAATGGCAAGCCAACGGCGTCTCAGGCGCCGAAGGAACGGCGCAGCTCGTTGGAGCGCGCCAAAAAAGAAAAAGCCCGCATCACAGGGGCCTGGAAAAAGTTCTGTGACTTAAGGCAATAGTTTTTCAGTACACACAGCACTAATACACACCCAAAATGGATACACAAATTATACAGTGGAACGTCAGAGGTCTTCTTAGAAACCTCGACGATATCCAAGAGCTGCTAACATGAACACTCACCAAAAGTGCTGTGTGTACAAGAAACACACCTAAAATCCAAGAACACGAATTTTCTACGCCAATATGTCATATTCAGAAAGGACCGGGATGATGCCATCGCGTCATCCGGTGGTGTAGCTGTTATAGTAAATCAAGGAGTAGCGTGCACACATTTACCGCTCCGAACGTCCCTGGAGGCAGTGGCTGTTCGAGCGGTTTTTTTTAAACAAACTCGTAACCATTTGCTCTCTCTACATACCACCACACTACCACCTTCACAAACATGAGTTCCAGTCCTTAATAGATGAACTACCAGAACCTTATCTGGTCCTTGGGGACTTCAATGCGCATAGCAGTCTATGGGGCGATTCTCGGAGCGATGCGCGAGGTCGTCTAATTGAGCAATTCCTTTTTTCTTCGGGCGCTTGCCTGTTGAATCAGAAAGATCCAACCTATTATAGCCTCGCTAACAATACATACTCGTCTATAGATCTCAGCATTACATCTCCATCGCTTCTACCCTTACTTAATGGAAAGTCATTAATAACCCTTACGGAAGTGACCACTTTCCTATTGTTCTGAGCACACAAATAGTAGATGAATGTCCCCCACAGTTCCCAAATGGCATATTGACAAAGCCGACTGGGAACAGTTCGTAAGACTGCTCTCTTAAGCTGGACAGACATGTGTGATTTAAGCATAGGTGCAGCTGTAGACTACTTCACAGCTTTTATGATGAATGCTGCCACAAATGTATCCCAAAACAAGTGGACTGTCTGGCAAACGACGGGTCCCATGGTGGAACAATGAATGCCGGAAGGCGCGTAAAAAACAAAACAAAGCATGGAGGTTGCTTCGGGACTCTCCGACAGCGAGAACCTTGACAGTTTCAAAAACATAAAATCTCAAGCCAGGCGAGCGCGCCGACAGGCAAGAAGAGAAAGTTGGGAGAAGGTTTTAACGGGGATCAATTCGTATACACAGGAGGCTAAAGTTTGGAATATGGTTAGTAGGTAGCAGGGCGGCAAGTACATTCACTTCCTCTAGTAAACACACAAGCGACACCTTGGAAGATCAGGCAAACTTCCTCGGCGCACACTTCGAAACAAGTGTCTAGTTCCGCGCATTACTCTGAAGTCTTTCCAACGGTACAAAACAAGAATAGAAAAACAAAAACTAGAGCGGAAATGTACAAAACACGAGGCATACAACCAACCCTTCAGCTTAGCTGAGCTCCAGATTTCGCTTAACAGCTGCAGTAATTTCCGCCCCAGGTTTTGACCGTGTGGTATACGACATGTTGGAAAAACCTACCTGCCGAAACGCAAAAAACATTACTGTCCTTGTACAATGCTATCTGGTTTTCCGGCGAAATCCCCTCGTCTGGAAAGAGGCCATTGTCATTCCTATTCTAAAACAGGGCAAGGATCCATCCTCCGTTACGAGTTACAGGCCCATCGCACTAACAAGCTGCCTGTGCAAACTTTTTGAAAAGATGATAAACCGCCGTCTTATACATTTTCTGGAAACAAACAATCTACTTGACCCGTACCAGTGCGGATTTCGCGAGGGTAGATCCACGACCGACCACCTGTTGCGTACGAGGCACAAATCCGTGGACGCATTCGTGCACAAACAGTTCTTCCTTTCTGTGTTCCTCGATATGGAAAAGGCTTACGACACCACATGGCGCTTTGGAATATTAAGAGACCTGTCCCACCTTGGTGTACGTGGTAGAATGCTAGATATAATAGAGAGCTACTTGTCGGATCGTACGTTCCGTGTCCGAGTAGGAAATGTTCTGTCAATACCATTCCTTCAAGAAACTGGAGTGCCACAGGGTGGTGTACTTAGCTGTACACTCTTTATTATCAAAATGAATTCCCTGCGTCTTTGCATTCCACGAAATATGTTTACTGCACATATGTAGATGATGTCCAGGTCGGTTTTAAATCGTGCAACCTTTCCATGTGTGAGCGGCAGGTCCAGCTAGGGCTGAACAAGATCTCCAAGTGGGCAGACGAGAATGGTTTCACTCTTATCCTCAAAAAAGCACCTGTGTCCTGTTCTCTCGAAAGAGAGGCCTTCATCCTGATCCAGATATTGAACTGCATGGTCAACATCTCTCCGTGAAGACGGAGCACAAATTCCTAGGCCTTATCCTGGATAGTAAGCTGACGTTCGTACCACACATTAAGCATTTAAAAAACAAATGCATAAAAACAATTAATGTTTTTAAAAGTGTTGTCACGCACTACGTGGGGTAGTGACACAAAGTGTCTGTTGAATGTGTACAAAGCCTCATACGCACTCGCCTTGACTACGGGGCAATAATCTATCAGTCGGCGACGCCAAGCGCCCTAAAGATGCTTGACCCTGTCCACCATCTAGGCATTTCGACTGTCTACGGGCGCTTTTCGAACTAGCCCCGTAGAAAGCCTCTACGCCGTATCGAATGAGTGGTCGCTCCACCTACAGAGATCCTACTTATCATTTGTATATTTTCTGAAGGGTGAACGCAAACAAGGAACACCCCCTCACACTCCACAATGAATGATTTGTCCCAGTTCTGCCCTTTTCGACAACCGACCCTTCGATGACACAGCCCTACTCGCTTCGCGTGAGGGGCCCTAGCTGTAGAAATGGTGTGTGCCACTTCTCGAACACTCTCTAATGGCTCCCGCTCCACATCTCCCGCCGTGGCAGTGGCAGCTTATAGATTGTGATGTTTCTTTCGTGGAGTAACCAAGCACGCACCACTGCACATATCCGTACACACTTCCTCGAACTCCAGCACAAATATACTTTTCCAGAATTCTTTACAGACGCCTCAAAGTCCAATACTTCTGTGTCGTACGCAGCGGTTGGTCCATCCTTTTCCGATTCCGGTATTCTGCACCCAAACTCAAGTATCTTCACAGCGGAAGCTTACGCAATACTTGCGGCCGTTAAGCACATAAAACAAACAAAACTACAAAGTCAGTATATACACGGATTCCCTAAGCGTGAATAAAAGCTTTAAAAACTTTGAAAAAACACAAAACCCTGTCCTTGACTCGCTATACTCTCTCTTATGCACGATCTATACACTGGAACAACATGTCGTAGTGTGCTGGGTGCCAGGGCACCGCGAGATTCAAGGCAACGTGCTGGCGGACCAACTAGCAGCATCCGCCCACGAAAACAGTCCCAATACATCCATAGCCATTCCCCCACTAGACCTAAAACCCTTCCTCAAAAGAAAACTCAGGACCTTTTGGCAGAGCACGTGGGACATGCAGACACGAAAATAAACTACACGTTATCAAACCGCATCTGGGAAATTGGCCCGCCGGTATCGAAGTCACGGCACACAGAAGTTACACTCTGCAGACTTAGGATCGGTCACACATACAGTACACACAACAATCACCTTTTGTCCCGGTGGGCGATCCACACGTTGTGGCGAACAGATGCGGTGAACCACTCACCGTGCGTCATATTTGAATTCAATGTAGAAGAATTAGACACCCTTAGAAAAAACCTTTCCAACCAATGCCCTACCGACAACAAATAACATTACACCCATCAAATGTTCATCGGTAGGGTAACCGGTTTGTTAAACACCAATCACTATTCGCGTTTTTAAGAAGAAGTTCGTAACTTCACGTAATCTAACCCAGGCATTCCGTAGCACGGCCTCCCCACAGAGGCTGCTGCTGCGGTAGCTGCAACTTAAAGAAGCACCTGCCTCGCAGCCCTTGGTCTCAAGGGCGTTGCCTTGAGGCATTCGTGCTCATGCCATATACACGTAGTTTCAGTAGCTATTCATTCTCGTCGCCATTCATTCTCACTACCCATACATTTCACGTCACGCTCATGATTTTAATACTTATACGTTTTTACCCCGCCTTTAGCGTGAGGAATTTTAAGGCCCCTTCTACCCACCTTACCGCAACCATTGGGAACCGGCAGTCGCCTTTTCCTGTCTCTCTCTCTGGCGCTCTTTGGCCATCAATTGGCCCTTGCGCCATTAAACACCACATCATCATCATCATTCGTCCCCGAGCGGCCACGTTTTCCCACGCGAACCAGGAAAACTCCCAGCGTCGCAGTCCACGAGTGCAAGGGCTGCGACGCGATCATCCTTCCTGTAACTTGAAAGCCTCCTCACGAAGCCCATCGAACGTGATAGACTGTTTGTATTTACGGTGTTCGTGCAATCTGCCCTTATCGACACTGGAGCCGCTGTATCCGTTTTCCTGGACGCAAAGCTTAGGAATACTGCGCAAAGTGAGGACGCCACTTTAGGGCTCTCCCTCCGAGCCAGGGTAACGCCCAACGTATTCACCTACAGCGGTGTGCACAGCCCGCGTCATGATTAAGGACGCTATGTACGCCGTGCTGATCATAATTCCTGCCTGCTCTCACGACGTCATCCTCGGATGGGATTTTCTCTCCCGCCACGACGCCGTCATTCATTGCGCACAGCCGAAATAGAGCTGGGCACCATTCTTAATTTGACGCCGGAAGAAAGTCATTTGGTGCGAGCAAGGTACTCGTCAAGACGACATCAAATTGCCTGCAAACTCGTCAACGCTGTCCGTCTACTGCGCCAGTCTATCCGACACCGTTGCACTCCTCTCGCCATGCCTTATTTGCACGAGGAAAGGCTTGCTGGTGCCTTTCGCGACCGTTCAAAACTAGGGAAGCACCTCTATATTTGTAATCCACCCCCCCGTACAGTGTTACTTGGTGCGAGGGGAATGTCTCGGCAGCGTGGAACCCCTCGAAGACGCACAATTATGGACGAACCCGATCACGCCGGCCGCATTCCAGTACGCTGGGCTCTGTTTCGATGTCTGGTCATCACCGCTGACGTGTTTGGTTCCACCATAGCTGACAACCTGGCAGGCAGCGTTCCCAGCTTCTGCTGTTGGAAGAATTCGCTCTCTTTCGATGTCGCTCAAACGCCTATCGGCCGCACTCGGCCGTACGCACGGCATTTATGGCTGGCGCCAACCGGCCACGGCGGCAACGCCCATATCGTCCTTCTACAGAACCCCGTGTAATCTGCACGAGCAAGCGCGACATCGCTCGACGCGATCCTCCTCATTCGACTCCAACAGCTCTTCGTCTTTCTCTCACTTTGCATCTTTCTGTCCTTCCTCTCTCCATTTACCTCCGTTTTTTCTTGGCGGCGAGGGTTAACCTTGTGTATGTGCCAAAAGAAAACTTGGGCACATTATATTTGGTTATAGTAGCTGTGTACAGCTGGCGTTGGCACCTTATTAATATAAGTGCTGTTGCGTCCCGTTGGGCTCCATGGTGGGCGGCTGATCATCTGCCCGATTATACACAATCTATGCGAAAACCTTGAAAAGAATGCTCCTTTCCAAGAAAGATTTCTGATCGCCCTGTCACAAAGTTGTCTCAGGGCGACCGAAGACACCTGAATGCCTGACCGATACTTAAACCAAAAGAAATTTTTCCACGCTTCCACGCCAAGGTTATAGGTGACAAACACTGAAAAGAATGCTATGGTGACAATCTTCCCTTTGTTGTGCAAATGCCTTGACCGAAACTCTCGGCCACGGTTAAGGCAACTAGAATGGCTAGCGGAGACCTTCACGTTGAAAACCTTGAAGTCAAACTAAAATGCAATATGAAAAAACTCTCCAAACTTGTTTCGTTGGGAACGACACCTGTCTTCAGTCACCCGCATCGTTTTCCCTAACAGCTCGCGAGGTGTGGTGTCAGACCAAGACCTTGATCGACCCACAGAAACTGAGCTCCTCGAGGGCTGGAGTGACAGCATGTGATCAAAACGTACAGCGGATCAAAATCAGGCGCGATGAAGATAAAGAAATCCAGACAAAACACCTAATTCACATTTGGCACAAGCACCCTACCAGAACATGTCGAAACAGGATACTTGAAACTAAAGGTCAGACCCTACATCCCCAACCCGCGCCGGTTGCTTCAAGTGCCAGCGTTTCGGTCACGGCTCTCAGAGTTGCCGTGGCCGCCAAACCTGTGCCAAGTGCAGTTCACACGAACACCCTGCTGACAACTGTGCTGAAGCTCCCCACACTGCGCAAACTGCGACGGTGGGCACCCCGCCTACTCTCGCACATGTCCTTCGTGGAAAAAAGGAAAAAGATAAAAAATCACACTCAAGGTTACAGAAAACATCTCCTTTAGGGAGGCGCGCAAACGCCTTTCTTTCACACAGGGACCTTCATTCGTACGCGGACGTGGCACGCAAGGGGGCAGTGCCACAAAGGTTCGCGGCGGCCGCGCGTACCACGCACAGTGGACGGGCGGTAGCGCCATCCGCCCCCTCAGCGGAAGCAGCCCGTGCTGCTCCGCAACCAAAGGGCATGCAGGCCTCCTGGATCTGCAGGCCAGGGCCTTCTGCTCAGGCAGAAAGCCCCAAAACTCTGACACCGTGCGCGTTAGCCGCGAGCGGGCATCCAGCGCCTCTGCCGAGGCGATGGACACAATGGCAAGTCCACGGCGTCTCAAGCGCCGAAGGAACGGCGCAGCTCGTTGGAGCGCGCCAAAAAAGAAAAAGCCCGCATCACAGGGCCTGGAAAGGGCTCTGTGACATAAGGCAATAGTTGTTCCAGTACACACAGCACTAATTACACTCAAAATGGATACACAAATTTACAGTGGAACGTGAGAGGTCTTCTAAGAAACCTCGACGATATCCAAGAGTTGCTACATGAACACTCACCAAAAGTGCTGTGTGTACAAGAAAACATTTAAAATCCAAGAACACGAATTTTCTACGCCAATATGTCATATTCCGAAAGGACCGGGATGATGCTGTGCGTCATCTGGTGGCGTAGCCGTTATAGTTAATCAAGGAATTGCATGTACCCACTTACCACTCCAAACATCCCTTGAGGCAGTGGCTGTCGAGCCGTCCTTCAACAACTGATCACAATCTGCTCACTTTACGTACCCCGCACTACCAGCTCCAGAAACATGAATTTGAGTCCTTAATAGATCAACTTCCAGAACCATATCTGGTCCTTGGAGACTTGAATGCACACAACAGTCTGTGGGGAGACTCTCGCTGCGATGCGCGAGGTCGTCTGATCGAACAGTTCCTTTTCTCTTCTGGCGCATGTCTCTTAAATAAAAACCAACCAACATACTATAGCCTCGCAAACAGAACATTCTCGTCCATAGATCTCAGCATAGCATCTCCATCACTTCTGCCCTAGTCAAATGGAAAGTTATCAATAATCCTTACGGAAGTGACCACTTTCAATACTTCTGAACATACCAATACAAATGAATGTCCCCTCAGTTCCAAAATGGCTGACTGAGAAAGCAGATTGGGAACAGTTTCGGAAAGTACACAGTTAAGTTGGACGGACATGGCTGCCTTAAGCATAGACGCAGCTGTAGAATACTTTACAGCATTTCTGATTGATGCTGCAACCAAATGTATTCCACAAACAAGTGGTCACTCTGGAAAACGACGAGTTCCATGGTGGAACAAAGAGTGCGGAAATGCGCGCAAGAAACAAAACAAAGCATGGAAGTTGCTTCGCGACTATCCGACAGCTGAGAATCTTACAAATTTAAGAACAAAGTCAGAAGGTAGAGAACGCGCCGACAGGCAAGAAGGGAAAGTTGGCAGAAGTTTTTATCGGGCATTAATTCATATACGCAGGAAGCTAAAGTCTGGAGCATGGTTAGTAGGGTAGCAGGGCGGCAGGCATATTCACTCCCTCTTGTAAACACACAATGCGACAGCTTGGAGGACCAGGCAAACTCCCTCGGCGCACACTTCGAACAGGTGTCGAGCTCGTCGCACTATACCGAAGCTTTCCAACGATACAAAACACGAATCGAAAAACAGAAACTAGAGCGAAAATCCACAAAACAGGAAGCATACAATGAACCTTTCTGTATAGCTGAGCTACAAGCATCGCTTAATTGCTGCAATAATTCCGCCCCAGGCTCGACCGGTGTGTATACGAAATGTTAAACACCTGCCATCTGTAACCGGAAAAGCCCTCCTTCGCTGTATAATGCTGTCTGGTTTTCCGGCGAGATCCCCTCGGCCTGGAAAGAAGCCATTATTATTCCATTTTAAAACAGGGCAAGGACCGTCCTCAGTTTCCAATACAGGCCTATAGCCTAACAAGCTTCTATGCAAGGTTTTCGAAAAGATGAAAACAGACGACTCCTACACTTCCTTGAAACGAACTGTCTACTTGACCCATACCAATGCGGGTTTCGAGAAGGTATTCCACAACTGACCACCTGCTACGTATCGAGGCACAAATCCGTGATGCTTTCGTCCACAAACAATTCTTTCTATCTGTGTTCCTCGATATGGAAAAGGCCTATGATCACATTGGCTTTGGATACTCGAGACATCTCACATTTAGGTATACGAGGTAGGATGTTCACCATAATCGATAGGTTACTTGTCCAATCGGACATTCCGTGTTCGAGTGGGCAATGTTTTGTCCCGAGTATTTGTCCAAGAGACAGGAGTTCCGCAAGGTGTGTATGAGCTGTACTTTTTATTATCAAAAGACTCGCTGCGACTGTACATCCGCGTAACATGTTCTATTCTACGTACGTCGATGATGTGGCAGATTGCTCTAAGTCTTGTATCTTCTATGTGTGAGCGGCAGGTTCAGCTTGGTTGAACAAGGTTTCTAAATGGGCAGAGGAAAACGGTTTCCGACTAAATCCACAGAAAAGCCGTGCATCTTCTTCTCCAGAAAGAGAGGCACTCACCCCTCCAGACATCAAACTGTATGGTCAACGTCTGTCGGTAAATACAGAACATATTCCTAGGGCTAATCTTAGACACGAAGCTTACCTTTATACCACTATCAAGTACATCAAAACCAAATGCATAAAAACCATGATTTCTGAAAGTGTTGTCACGCACTACCTGGGAAGACAGAAAGTGCCTGATGAATCTCTATAGAGCCTCATACGCACGCGCCTAGATTACGGGGCGATAACCTATCACTCTGCACACCAGCGCCTGAAGATGCTTGACCCTGTCCTCATCTAGGCATTCGCCTTTCTACGGGTGCTTTCGTACTAGACCGTAGAAAGCCTTTACGTTGAATCAAACGAGTGGTCGTTACACCTCCAGAGGTCCTACCTATCTTTTGTATATTTCCTCAGGTGAACGCGAACAACGAACACCCGTTACACTCTACTATAAATGATTTGTCCAGTTCTTCCGTTTGAAAACCGTCCTGCCATGAGAAGCCCTACGCACTTCGTGTGAGGGGCCTATCTGAAGAATGGGTGTGCCGCTTCTTGAAACCGTCTGGTGGCTCCCGCTGCATATCCCCCGCCGTGCAGTGGACATCGTAGACTGCGATATATCATTCATGGAAGTTACTAAGCACGCGGCCTGCTGCACATATCCGTACACTTCCTTGACTCCCCAGCGTACACTTTCCCAGAATTTTTACCGATGCCTCGAAGTCTCACACTTCTGTGTCCTACGCAGCGGTTGGCCATCCTTTTCAGATGTAGCGTTCTGCACCCATACAATATTTTTACAGCTGAAGCATACGCGATATTTGCGGCCATCAAACATATTAAGAAAATAAACTACAAAGTGCAGTGATATCACTGATTCGCTAAGCGTAGTGAAAGCTCTGAAAAATCTTAAAAAGCACAAGAACCCTGTCCTAGTCTCGGTTTACACAACTCTATGCACGGTCTACGCACTCAAACGCATGTCGTAGTGTGCTGGGTGCCAGGGCACCGCGAAATGAGAGGAACGCTTGGCGGACCAGCTAGCTGCTTCTGCCCAGAAAATGCTACCGCCGATACCCATAGCTGTCCCTGCACTCGACCTAAAACCCTTCATTAAAAGAAAGCTCCGAGATCACTGGCAGCGGGTCGTGGGACACGCACACAAAATAACTTCATCTTATCAAGCCACATATCGCGTATTGGCCGTCAGTAACACAGTCACGCCGCACAGAAGTAACACTTACCAGGTAGAATAGGACACACACACAGTACACACTCACACCTTCTATCTGGTGGTGATCCACCATTGTGAGAGATGTGGTGAAACCTAACCGTAATTCACATTTTAATACAGTTAAGGAACTAGAAACGCTTAGAAACGACACTTCCTACTACCCTCCCGGCAACATTACCCTACACCATCAAGTTCGTCGGTAGGGAAGCCGTTTTTAACATCAGTCACTGTTCGCGTTTTTTAAAGACGTCGATAGTTTTCCTCATATACCCAGGAATCCGAGCACGACTCTGAAAAGAGGTTGTTGCTAGCTAGCTATACT
>NC_051182.1:90494878-90528176 GCF_013339695.2 Rhipicephalus sanguineus | reverse complement strand
ATCTTCCGCCCACTGAAGCACAAGACCTGCGTGGTCTGTTGATATCCTATGGCCGATATCTTCGATCTTGACAACCGCCCTTTAGGCCAGACATCGGTTGTGACCCACCACATCAACACCGGCGATGCCAACCCAATTCACCGGCGCCCTTACCGTGTGTCCGCTGCCGAACGCGCTGTCATCCAGAAAGAAGTCGAAAAGATGCTCGCCAAAGGTGTCGTCGAACAATCGGCTAGTCCGTGGGCATCTCCTGTCGTGCTTGTAAAGAAGAAGGACAATACATGGCGATTTTGCGTTGACTACAGGCACCTCAACAAGGTCACTAAGAAGGACGTTTACCCCTTGCCACGCATCGATGACGCACTCGACTGCCTTCATGGCGCCAAGTTCTTCTCATCCATTGACCTTCGATCTGGTTATTGGCAGATCGCTGTTGATCCGCAAGACCCAGAAAAAACCGCATTTGTAACCCCAGATGGCCTGTACCAATTTAAGGTCATGCCGTTTGGGCTTTGCAATGCTCCCGCCACCTTTGAGCGGATGATGGATTCCCTTCTACGCAGCTTCAAGTGGTCAACATGCTTGTGCTACCTGGACGATGTCATCGTTTTTTCACCAACATTCGCAAGCCATCTTGAGCGGCTCTCCACTATTCTCGAGGTATTCCGTAACGCTGGTCTACAGTTGAACTCCTCCAAATGCCGTTTTGGCCGTCGTGAAATAACTGTACTGGGTCACCTCGTTAACGCAGCTGGCGTCCAGCCTGATCCCGACAAAATTCGCGCAGTGACACAATTTCCCGTACCCTGTTCGGCTAAAGATGTCCGCAGCTTTCTCGGGTTGTGTTCCTATTTCCGCCGCTTCATCCGGAATTTTGCCGATATTGCGCGTCCTCTCACAGAACTACTCAAGAAAGACGTCAGCTTTACTTGGGGTTCACCTCAAGCTGCTGCGTTTTCGGCGCTCGTTACAGCCCTCACAACTACTCCAGTATTAGCCCACTTTGATCCACCGCCCCGACAGAGGTTCGCACCGATGCAAGTGGCCATGGGATTGGTGCTGTTCTCGCTCAGCGTCAACACGGACGAGACTGCGTCATCGCCTACGCCAGCCGACTGTTGCCCACGGCGGAGAAGAACTATTCAATCACCTAAAGAGAGTGCCTTGCTCTAGTTTGGGCAGTTGCTAAGTTTCGCCCATACCTGTACGGCCGCAGCTTTACTGTTGTAACTGACCATCACGCCCTGTGCTGGCTCTCTTCGCTCAAAGATCCCACGGGCCGCCTCGGTCGTTGGTCTCTCCGCCTTCAAGAATACACCTTCTCGGTGGTTTACAAATCCGGCCAACTCCATCAGGACGCCGATTGTCTGTCACGGTACCCAGTGGATCCACCCGACACCGCAGAGACCCGCTGAGTCTGGGGTATTCTCAATATCAGACTTCCTCGATATAGGTTGTGAGCAACGCCGCGACTCGGTTTTACGTCCCATCATTGACAGTCTGAGTTCCGGAACTCCAAGCAGTTCTCTAAACTTGTACTGCCTTCACGACGGTGTTCTATACCGCCACAATATGCGCCCCCACGGCCCTGAACGTCTTCTCGTCGTGCCTTCCCACTTGCGGGCAGATGTTCTTCGCCAGCTCTATGATGAACCTACCGCCGGTCACCTTGGAGTTACGCGCACTTACGATCGCGTCCGGCGCCGTTTTCTTCTGGCCAGGCCTCTATCGCTCCGTGCAAAAGTACGTCAGCAGCTGCGACCTCTGTCAACGTCGAAAACGACCAACAATGCTTCCAGCCGGCCACCTTCAGCCTATTGACATCCCCGCCGAACCATTCTACCGCGTCGGGCTCGACCTGCTCGGACCATTCCCCACTTCTGCATCCGGGAACAAGTGGGTCGCCGTAGCGACTGACTACGCCACACGTTACGCCATTACCCGCGCTCTTCCCACCAGCTGCGCAACTGATGTCGCCGACTTTCTACTGCATGACATCATCTTGCATCACGGTGCTCCACGCCAGCTTCTCACCGACCAAGGCCGATACTTCTTGTCCCGCGTCATCCAGGACATTGTTCGTTCCTGTTCTACAGACCACAAGTTCACAACGGCATACCACCCGCAAACTAATGGGCTTACGGAGCGCCTGAACCGCACTCTCACCGACATGTTGTCGATGTACGCTTCTGCCGACCACCGCGACTGGGACGCAGCGTTACCCTACGTCACATTCGCTTACAACTCCTCCAGGCATGACACCACAGGTTATTCCCCGTTTTATCTTCTGTATGGACGTGAGCCATCCCTCCCTCTTGACACGCTGCTTCCCACTGGCTCGAACTCGCCTGTCACATACGTTCTCGATGCCATTGGCCGAGCCGACACAGCACGACAGATTGCCCGAGAGCGCCTCACAGCATCTCAGGCCGCTCAAAAAGACCTGTATGATCGCCGACACCGAGATGTCTCTTATGAACCCGGTTCACTTGTCCTGTTGTGGACCCCATGTCGTCGCATCGGTCTCTCAGAAAAGTTGTTATTTCGCTATGACGGACCATACAAAGTCCTGCGGAAGGTCACTGACCTCACATATCAAATACAGCGAGTCGCCGATTCTGTGCAGTCAACGCCAACGCCACCCACTGTTGTGCACGTCGTAAGACTGAAACCATATGTGCCGTCCACCTCACTACTTCCGTGACCAGCGCCGGGTCGGCGCTTTTACGCCGCGGGGTAGTGTCACAAGGTAGCAGTGGGCCAGTGGCACAAGGTAGTAGTGGGGCCCACTCTGGAAGAGGGACAACGACGAAGTGCTGAAGGGACAGGCTCCGGTCCGCCATTGTCTCAGCGTCTATTTCTGCTTGTAAATATTTGTAAATATACGTTTTCTCGTAACAATATATATATATATATATATATATATATATATATTGTAAAGACGTTTATTGACGGCGGGATCGACGGCGACGATGCGCAGCGACGACAGTAACGACAGAGCGCAGACTCGCAGACTCTCACGAGCAAGAGCACGAGGGGCGTGCTCTCCGAGAAGAGGCGAAGAGGGCGACCCACTAGAAGGCGCTGAAGAGGACGGCCCATTACAACGTTCCAATGCTTCTCTACAATTACCCCGGGTACGAAAAGGGAGCCGTCTGGCGACCTAGCAGCTGGTCACTATGAGCGCGTCATGGTAGGGCTTGAGGCGCTCCACGTTGACAATGTCGCGCCCTCGACGGCGCATGTCGGAAGATGGGTCGATGGGTTCAATCAGGTAGTTGACCGGGGATGTGCATTCGACGACACGGTAGGGGCCTTCGTATTTGGCAGCAGTTTCGAAGAGAGGCCAGTTGCAGTGGTAGGGACCGAGAGCCATACGAGTGCTCCAGGTAGGAACGTGGGTGCAGAAGTGTTGGTCTCACCGCGGATGCTTTTCTGCCGCTCTTGGTCCTGCGTAGTAAAGGTCTTCGCAAGCTCACGACACTCCTCAGCAAGTCTGGCTGTGGCAGAAATAGGCGCACACTCAGATCGATCCGGCTTGTATGGAAGGATTGTGTCGATTGTGTGCGACGGGTGCCTGCCGTACAATAGGGAAAATGGTGAGAAACCAGTGGTGCTTTGAGGGGCGGTATTGTAGGCGTAGGTGACGAAAGGTAGAATGGAATCCCAATTTGTGTGATCGGCGGCGATATACATCGAGAGCATGTCGCCGAGCGTGCGGTTAAAGCTTTCCGTGAGCCCATTCGTCTGCGGGTGGTAAGCAGTAGTTTTGCGGTGAACAACGCTGCACTCTTTGAGGATGGCTTCGACGACTTCCGACAGGAAGACACGGCCTCGATCGCTGAGCAGCTCCTGGAGTGGACCGTGGCGCAGCACGAACCGGCGGAGCAGCAAGGAGGCTACATCGCGCGCTGTAGGCGCTGGGACGGCGGCAGTTTCGGCGTTTCGCGTAAGGTGGTCTACAGCGACGATGGCCCAGCGGTTACCCGCCGAAGTCAGAGGGAGTGGCCCAGACAAATCGATGCCAACGCGCCCAAACGGCCGGTCAGGGCAAGGTAAAGGTTGCAGACCTGCTGGTGACTGGTGCGTTGAAGTTTTGCGGCGCTGACAATCGATGCAGGAGCGAACGAACTTCTGCACATAGCGGTACATGCCTCGCCAAAAGTACCGTTGGCGAATGCGGTGGTATGTTTTCGATACCCCAGACTGCGCACACTGCGGATCAGCGTGGAACGATTCGCATATTTCAGAACGCAGACTGCGGGGTATTACTAGTAGCCACTGGCGGCCGTCGGCGTTGTAATTGCATCGGTGGAGGAGGTCGTCGCGAATGGCGAAATGGTGGTCTTGACGACGCAACACGCGAGTGCATGGTGTTGCCGAAGGATCAGTGAGCAAGTCTAGCAGTAAAGCGATCCATTGATCCTTGCGCTGTTCGGTAGCGACAGTGTGAACGTCGATGGAACAAACGGCATGGTGAGACCTTGAGCTGTGGGTATTGTCGTCAGGCAAGGGGGAGCGCGAGAGTGCGTCGGCGTCAGCATTCTGGCGTCCGTTGCGGTACAGCACGCGGATATCGTACTCCTGTAGGCGAAGTGCCCAGCGGGCGAGGCGGCCTGATGGATCCTTCAATGATGACAACCAGCAGAGCGCATGGTGGTCGGTGATGACATCAAATGGGCGACCATACAAATAAGGTCGGAACTTCGTAAGGGCCCAGATGATCGCCAGGCATTCCTTTTCGGTGACGGTGTAATTGGTCTCGGCTTTGGTGAGCGTACGACTTGCATATGCCACGACATATTCAGGGAACCCTGGTTTGCGCTGCGCAAGGACAGCGCCAAGGCCAACACCGCTGGCGTCTGTGTGTACCTCTGTAGGGGCCGTAGGGTCGTAGTGGCGTAGTATGGGAGGCGACGTCAACAGACGACGGAGCTTCGCGAAAGCGTCGTCGCACTCTGACGACCATGGATTGAGGGACCCGTTACTTCCGAGGAGCTTCGTCAGCGGCGATATGACGGTCGCGAAGTTTCGAATGAAGCGCCGAAAGTAGGAACACAGTCCTACGAAACTGCGCAGTTCTTTGACGGACGTAGATTTGGGGAACTCGGTCACGGCCCGAAGCTTGACTGGATCGGGAAGAATACCGTCCTTGGACACGACGTAACCGAGTATTGTCAGCTGCCGTGCTGCAAATCGGCACTTCTTTAGATTCAGTTGTAGACCGGCGTCGCTCAAACGCGTGAAAACATGCCGCAGGCGTTGAAGATGCGTGGAGAAGTCCGGAGCGAAAACAACGACGTCGTCGAGGTAGCACAAGCAGGTGTGCCATTTCAGGTTGCGCAGAACGGTATCCATCATACGCTAAAAGGTGGCGGGCGCATTACACAGCCCAAACGGCATGACGTTGAATTCGTGCAAGCCGTCGGGCGTGACAAAGGCGGTCTTCGGTCGAGCGTCATCAGCCATGGGTACTTGCCAATACCCTGAGCGCAAATCGAGAGATGAAAAGAATTCTGCTCCTTGCAGGCTGTCAATCGCGTCGTCTATTCGCGGTAGTGGATACACGTCCTTACGAGTGATCTTGTTGAGTCGTCGGTAGTCCACACAGAACCGCACAGAACCGTCCTTCTTCGCAACAAGAACGACAGGAGACGCCCAGGGGCTGTTAGAAGGTCGAATAAAATCTCGTCGAAGCATGTCGTCGGCTTGCTCGTTGATTACACGGCGTTCTGTGGGAGATACGCGATATGGACGTTGCCGCAGTGGCGGCTGGGCGCCAGTGTCGATGCGATGCGTAACGGCGGAAGTGCGGCCGAGAGAAGTTTGAGCGACATCGAAAGAAGAGCGAAACTCGTCCAACAGGCCCAGAAGCTGGGAACGCTGGACCGGTGTAAGGTCGTCAGCAATGGAGGAACCAAAGACATCAGCGGCTGATGAACCAGACGTCGAAACAGCGCCGAGCGTACTGGAACTGTGGCAGTGCATTTTATCTGGTTCGACCATAACTTGTGCGTCTTCGAGGGGTTCCACGCTGCCGAGAAATTCCCCTCGGACCAACATAACACTGTACGGAGATGGGTTGATAACAAAAATTGACGTACTGCCCTGAGTGACTTGCACGGTCGCGAAAGGCACCAGCATGCCTTTCCTCGTGCAAACACGGTCAGATGGCGAGAGAAGTGCAACGGTGTCGGAGATACTGGCGCAGTACACTGACACCGCCGGCGACGAGTTTGCAGGCACCTTGGTGTCGTCTTTGACAAGTACCTTGCCCGCAGCCGATGGACTGTCTGCCGGCGCCAATTCAGACACTGGTGAGAGCTCTATTTCGGCTGGTGCGTAATGAATGACGGCGTCGTGGCGGGAGAGAAAATCCCATTCTAGGATGACGTCGTGAGAGCAGGCAGGAATTATGATCAATTCGACGGCGTACAGAGCATCCTGAATAATGACGCGAGCTGTGCACACCGCTGTTGGGTGAATACTTTGGGCGCGGGCTGTACGGAGGGAGAGCCCGGAAAGCGGCGTCGTAACTTTTCGCAGTAGTCGGCTAAACTTGGCGTCCATAACGGATACGGCGGCTCCAGTGTCGATAAGGGCAGATGCGCGAACACTGTCCACAAACACGTCAATCACGTTCGAGGGGCTTCACTGAGGGCTTTCGCAGTTCGATAGCGTCGCAGCCCTAGCCCTTGCCGCGTGAGCCCGGACGTGGCCGCGTCGGCGACAGTGAGCGACGTCGTGGAGACGGTGAACGGCGGGTAGATGGTGCGGGGCGGGACGTCGGTGACATAGGCGGCGCTTGGTCATAATAAGGATGCTTGATGAGCTGGTCAGGGTTGATGCGACCCGAGGCGGCTGCACGCGAATGCAGTAGCGTGCGACGTGACCGGCGCACGCTACTGCATTCTACTGCATTTCTACGCACGCTACTGCATTTTTTATTGCCTGCTTTTGACATGTAACAAACAAACACAAGAGGAGACGCTATTTACAATACGAACACTGATTGCATAAAAAGGGAGAGGGATCGACAGGAAAAAAAGGGAAGGGCCATAAGGGCCAAACCTCCTTTATTTGTAAAAGAAGCTCTACACGATCTAGTCAATCGGGAACATCCTAAAGAAGTCTTTGTTCTTCAAGAAAACGGGTTACGCTTTCTTTGAAGTATTGGCGCGCCGGACGGGCGTCCACATCAGCTTGCCGTATGGCCTTCCTGCACTTCCATATGCTGTAGAGTGTATTCAACATGGTTAGCAAGACGCTGCAGCAGCTTAAGGTAGATCTTGAGCGATCTTCTTAATTTCTCTTTTCTCCGAGTGTATTATTGCGATAGCAACTTTGTGGACACTCTCGGCTGGTTTTTGCCGTCGCCGTCTGTCGACGCCGTCATGTCGCGGATATGTGTATGTATGTATTTATAAATAAAAGCCACGAAGAAAAATAATTAAGAAGAAAAAAAATTTCCGAAGCGCGCCAGCGGGATTCGAACGTTCGACCCCTGTGGCTCCGCAGCGTGCTGCTTTAAACAACTCGGCCACGCGCCACCGGCTCTTTAGCATAACAACGGCGAGTTATTTATATACACCATTTAACGCTAACGGCACGCAGAGCTCGGAGGTGCTTCAGTATGTGTAGTATCGCCCGCGAGATTGCCCGAAGCGCGCGCTTTAAAGGAACGCTTCTGCATTTTCCTTCAGATTCACAGTAAAAAGTGGCCCATTTCTTAACTACTGACGACGTGGAACGCCGAGGAAACGATGCGTTGAACGCCACCGCGTAGCAGGAGACGCGGAGGGCTCACTCCACGCGCGGCAGTTTTAAAGAAAAACGCCAGGCCTGCGCTGAAACCGCAGCACAGTCACAGCTAAAGCTGGAAGAGCGGCGTTTCTAGAGCCCGTTAAGCTCTCTTGGGGCTACAACACAAGTACACTAGAAAAGTACCCACTACGTCATAAATCACAATTTTTGTGAAGTTGGGAAGCCCCTACTAAGCCATTATTGGTCATTCTGCGGAGAAGTGAGGCACCAGCTACACGTCTGTAATACCTCTGTCACACGGCCACCACCGAAACCCGTTTATCTCCGTTCCGCATTGAACTCCATAATGGAGCTTAACCAGAATGGAGTTGTGGCCGTGCTACACGGCTCGGTGCAAGCTTTCGATGGTTGTCGCATGGGGCAGAAACAGCGCTGCTGCGCTCGTCGAAACGTCCCATTTTTTGCTTGCGCAGTCGCCTTTAAAGCAACGAAAACGTGTTTTTGTGTGTTGATGAAGTGCTCGGAATCACCATTGCTGTCACAGTGCTTGTGCGTGCGCCTCACACGTGCAGAAAAAAATATGGCGCGACGCTTCACAGCGGCTGGCGAGGCGTTGGTGTGGAGAGTACAAGCGCTGATATCCGAAAAAATACAACTAAAACTTACACTACGGCGCGTGAAATGCTACGCACAAAATGAGCATAGTTTTTAAAATTATAATTGAGCTCATTAGGACGATTTTGCTAGTGCGGTTTTCAGTGTAGCAGTAGCTGGCTGGGAACGAGAGTACTCCATCGAGCCGAAACGGTCGTTACCGAACTCCCTCCACCAAAAGCTCCATTTAACTTCCTCGGCGAAATGGTGACCGTGTGACATGAACCCCATCTCCCTTGAGGAAAAGACGAGGGAGTTAAACGGAGTTCACGGGTGCCCGTGTGACAGGGGTATAAGGCATTATGTGCAATTTGGTGACGCGTGGACTGATGACGATGAAAAATTATGGCTCAGCCCTTTGTAATGGGTTGGAATCTTTAAACGGCCCACCAGTTATGTAATTTGCATTGGGTGACGCCCGGTCGCTATTTCCCTCTCCCGTCATGCTGTATAACATACGTTGACGTGGGAGAGAGACGGGGGGGGGGCGAAGAACTTTACTGAGACCCCGAGGAAATGAATCATGCGCTTATGAGCTTCCTTGACAACCAATACAAGTGCACTTGCGAGGAACCCACTGCGCTATAAATCATTGTAATTTTACT
Source organism: Rhipicephalus sanguineus (assembly GCF_013339695.2). NCBI lineage: Eukaryota > Metazoa > Arthropoda > Arachnida > Ixodida > Ixodidae > Rhipicephalus > Rhipicephalus sanguineus. Next base: position 90,519,153 of record NC_051182.1, on the reverse strand, counting down.
GAGACCCCGAGGAAGTGGATTATGCGCTTATTGGCTTCCTTGGCTACCAATACAAGTGCACTTGCGAGGAACCCACTACGCTATAAATCATTGTAATTTTTGAGAAGTAGGGCAGCAGGCACTGTGCCATTTCTCGTCATTCTACGGAGAGCGTTGGTACCTGCTAAACCCATGTAAGGCATTATGCGCACTTTGTTGATGCTGTGCCTGATGAAGAATTATGGCAGAGTCCTTTGTAATGGGTTGGAAGCATTCAACAACCTACTCGTTGCGCAATTTGCATTGTGTGACGCCTTGTTACAGAATTCGCGTTGTGCGACACTTGGTGCTTATTTTACTCTTCTACCACGCTATATTGCATATGCTAATGTGGTTCCTTCCCGACATGAAGCCTGTATAGGACCTTTTTGCAAAGCAGTTTCAAGCACCGGCATTGCTCAGAGGTTGAATACTAGGCTCCCACGCAGAGGGCCCAGGTTCGAACCTCGATCCATCCTGGAATTTTTTTCTTATTTCGTTTTTTTTTTCTTATTTCGAGCGATACTGGTTACGGACACCGGCGGCGGCGGACAACTACGGCGCCAAAAACGGCCGGTGAAATGATCTCATAATAGCTTACGCTGTAAAAAGAAGTGTACGAGCGTTCGGTTGTAGCGCGCTGCTCAAAAAATCACACCATCTCCCGCTAAAGGGGACCATGAGGCGATGCGAAGCAGCGTTTCGGCATGTAGAGCCCGCGTTTCAGAGGGGGAGTGGAGAGGGGAGGGGAGAGAGGCACAGGGTAGAGGGAGAGGGGAGAGAGGGGGAGGGGAAATGGGAAGTGGATAGGGGGAGGGGAGTGGAGAGGGAGAGGAGGTGTGTGTGGAGAGGGCTTGCGTATGCGCAGTATGGGTGGTCACGCCGCACACCACCACCACGGGATTGAACTCCGCTATAAGATGCTTCACATCTAAAACGAACAACCGTAACAGTTAGTTCGCGCTCATCCTGTGTATAGTCGTGCGTTCTTTTCGAGTGTCCTACCTTGTGTTTGAGCACTGCGCTGCAAGTGTTGAGCTGTGACCGTTGCTAGTTCGCGGTCGCCCTGTGTGTGTTCTTTTTGCCAGTCCTTTGGGCTCGAGCGGCGCGTTGCAAATATCGAGCTGCTTGCCGTTCTTCGTGTGACATTCTAATTTGTTGCTATCGCATTCATTACTTCGCCATTGCGGCGAAACTGTGACTTTATTCCCTGACTGCCACTTCAAAAGCCACAATGGTTTGGACTGTTGAAAAAGAAGAAAACAGGCAACACCAAAGACGCACCGGAAAAAAAAGAACGCATGCGTAAAAATAGCAATGTTGCATATTAACAACTGTGGCGAAGGTGGCGCTGCGAGCAGCCGTCCCGATCGCACGCACATTCACATCGCTCCGACGTTTTTCAAGCTTAGTCAAGGTCAATCTAAGTAGGTCGCGAAAGTCGGAACGAAAAGTGGTCGGAAACCTATTGCGACAAACATCAACACCCGCGTGACGATTAAAGCGCTACTAGGTGAGGGGGGGACAAAAAATGAAAACAAAAAAATTAATAAACGTTTATTTTCATTACTTTTAATTTTATTTGTCACGAATTAAATTAGTAGATTACTTTAATCAAACTTTAGTATTGGGTATGTGGTTGAGTGGCCAATTTTTTTCATTTATTTTCAGAAACAGCGGGCACATGGAGGCAGTCTGGTAACATGGGCCAATGGTTTTGCGCATTTTCAAATGCATATGACGTTGCTCGTTTTTGCGCAGTAGGTTTGTGCCTGTCGTCCGTAGGTGATTTCCTCGCATAAGCGTTGTTTTCTAGTCGTGGTACTTGGCAGAAGATAATATAGCCCATCGCAGCCATCGGGAACCGTTTCAGTGACTGTGTTTTGCCAGCGCACGGCCGCCGTGCTGTCGCCCTTCGGGACGATGAGTCCGCCACGCTACGCGCAGAAACGCTGCGTTGTCTACGGATGCAAGAGCAACACGTGTGCAAGGTTTGTGTGCACGTTGAATTGTTATGCTACTTCTGATTTCTGTGTTATATATCTTGGGGTAATATCCTGTTCAACTGCAATATTTTGCCAATAAAATACACCTTATTTATCAAATTTGTCTTTTTCGTATTCCCGTTATCTTGCAGGCTTCCATTATGGAGCCGTTATAGTGATAAGGAAAATAACGTGCAGCTATAAAAAAAGTAAGAAGCAGCGCCCTGTCAAAAAATTTCATAATTTCGCGCCCATCGCGTTAAAACGTGACGTCATTTCCGCTTCCGGTTGTGACGTCATCTTTTTCTTTTTTTTAAATTCTGTTTCTCCCCTCCTCACATAGATGGCGACTGTTGCAACAACTAGCTAGAGTGCCTCGATGTCCTCCTTAGGAGGACATCGAGGCACTCTACAACTAGCCACCGGCTTGACACGTGGGCTTCTACGGAAGTTACGCTACCAGTTTACATATACCTTGGCTTAGGGCGCAGAAGCTTTGCGGACACGCTCCGAAGGATGGACGGACCGCGACCTTCGAGTTCCTCGGCACCACAGCACAACGCTTTTAACTTTTACACGCTGACAACGGGTCCAGAAAACCAGCTGGAACCATCGCACACTCCCACCGCCGTTGCTGCCTTGGCTTCAGAGCAGCTGCAGCAAGCCGCCGCGGCAACATCGCTTCGGAGCGGCGGCACAAATAACGCGATGGAATCTCCCGAACTGCTATTCATCCGCAAGCATGACGGATGACAAACCCAGCCAAGTGGCTGAGGCGATAAATGTCTCCAACTCGTTTTTCGTTCTTGCCAGCGCGCTTGGAAAGAGCCTTTCTCAGGTAAGATCTTGCACTTTTCCTTCTGCGATATTTGCCAAGAAATCTAAGGGGGCGTTCGGCGCTCCCCAGATAGCTGAACACAACGAACGCTTCGCGAGCGAACTGCTCGGACGAAAACCTAGCAGCTTCAATGCAGCTACAAATGCCCGCAACGCGAGTGCGCGTTGTCGAATGCAGGATGGTGCGTCGGCTTCCACGGTTATCTTGTCAGGCACACGAGGTCGCTCTGGGTATATTGACCACACTTCAGAGGATGAAAGGCATCTTGTTTGGCGAAAGAGCTAGAAAAGTGCGCAGCTTGCGCTAGTGGCGCAAGGCTGGGACCATCAGCGGAGCTAGTTAGTGTTCGACCTAGCTAAATTTTGCTAGTAATGCCAAGCTTTTGCTAGAGATTGTAAGTTTTGCAAGTAGCTCTAAGTATCGCTAATCTTGGCTATACATGTCACGTGACTAGCTGTTACGTGTGTTGTGATTTTAGTTACGTGACTAAATCTTACGTGATTTTAATAACTTCACTAGATGTTGCGTGACGTTACGTGATTTTTAGTCATGCGAATAGTTACGTGATATCACACGATTCTATTCACTTGACTAATTAAACGATGTTACGTTACTTTAGTCACTTGAGTAGGTGTTAAGTGATGTTACGAGATTGAGTTATTATGTCACGTTGCGGGATTTAGTCACGTCACTATTATTACGTGATTTTAGTTCCGCGCGTCACTACCCGGTGCTATGAAAAGCTCAAAGAGTTCCGGTCTTTATAGCAAGAAAAGGAAAGGAAAGAAGAGCCGCGCCATGTGTTCATGCAGTTAAGGAGCAGTTGAAGAGGACGAAGTTGGAGGACAGAATAAGACGGCGAAAATAAAACATTAATACACTACTGTGAATAAAGAGATATACATGCTATAAACAAAATTTATTTTGATAAATTTGTTTTAATCTGTGTCAAACCATCAATGAGATATATGCACGTTGTGTCCAAATAATGACAAGGATGCCAATGGTTTATATTTGTATCAGTGATTTTTCAGTGCGTAGCTAACTAAACGTTCATGTACATCTTGATATATGTTTTGTATTGTTAACTTTATATATTTCTTGCTACGCGCATGCAATAGGCATTCTAGGGTGAATGTGATATTCACTTTGTTTTGAAATTGTATAATTGATATCAATGTGTAACAACTCATTACGTCACATGCGTGTACATGCTTTGTTTTTAATCAAAACTTCTTTGCCAAATGTAACCGAGGCCGGAGCCCATGTCAAGCTGCTGGCAAGAGGCTTTTCGCTCCGGCCCTGGCATTTTGTCTTCCATGTCAGGACCAAATGCCAAAAAACTATCTTGCTAAGCGAGCGGCTACCGGTTCACCATGATAATTCCTGTTCGCACTACCCTTGCTACGAAAAGCTTGAAGAGCACCGCTCTTAACATACAGCCGCCAATGCAATCAGTGTTAAGCATTCTGTGATAATCAAGCTCACCTCGCCTGGAACACTAGGCACCTCGCCCGCACAGTGGCTGCACCGAGCCATTGCCGACGAGCTTGGGACAATTCATTTGCACTCAGGCTTTCAAATACGACCTCTCGAGCGAAACAATCAGTTTGCACTTCACGTTTCGCGCACTCACGCTAAGGACTGCCTTCGCGGACTTCAGTCTCTTATGATATCCGGAAGAAAAACACCATCAGCCTTATGAAACCTTTCGCCCAGGCCAGATTCGCGGCGTTATCTATCGTGCCGATGGGCTTACAAGTGAGCAGCTTATGGCTAACTTCACGTGCTACTTGTGCAGGATAGTGAGTGTCAGGCCCATGGGAAAGCACGGAGCCGCTCTTATTACGTTCGAGAGCCGCAGGCTGCTAAACGAAACCACCTCTTGAGCACTCTCCTACCGGTGATTCTTTACCACACTAAATCTGCGATATGTGAGGCCTGTGATAATCTGACGCCAGAAGAATACGTGCCGAGCAGTCCACCAACGACCATGCTCAATCTGCGGCCGCTACGCACATGGCAATCGTGTGATAACCTCTAGGCCGTAACTGTAGAGGTGAACATATTGCTACAGACCCGAAGTGCCCTGCTCGGCAACACGCCTTGAAGAACGGCATCCTGCGTCGCATCGGGCTGTCACGACGAAAGGCGCGTTAGCAACAAGCTGGGCCCCGTCGCGGCAACCGTACGTTTACGCCGGATGCGTAAAAGAGACATGGCAGTTCACAGCCACTGCTCGGAACAAGCTGCTGCTCTCGAGGACTTCCCCCTGTCACAAAGCCATTTACTGTCCCAGGCTAAAGAAAGCCAGCGCAAAGCCAAGGGGCAAGACTTTCGCAAACGCTTCACTGAACGAAAAAGGTCTCGTCAAACCAATGCAATTTTAACTGCAGGACTAACACTTTTAGCTCAAAAGCTGCCGGCACCCAAGAACGCACGCGTACATAGGGCCTATGCTGAAGCCCTCTGCAACACACAAGGCGCGAAACCGCAACCTGAAACTGACCGCTTACGCACGTACGCTTAGACGAAGATAAACTAAGACAAATGGTCTAACTAGCTACCACCGACGAGATAAAGTGGCGGCCCTGGGCACTCGTTCACATCAATCCCGCGCACCTTGCAATTTAACAATGGCGGGTACTAACGCAAATTTGCGTGACATTTTCGCTTCGGATTCTCCAGTTTGGTTCTTGCAATGGAACTGCCGGGGAATACGGCGCAAGCAAGCAGAACTACAAAGGAGACTGTCTATGACGTCCGCGCCTCCTCTAGCCATCCTGCTTCAGGAGACTAGTACTATCAGCCCAAATCTAATAGGACACAAACCTTACTGCACCCCTTCAATTGAACATCGGCGTCCTGGGCCAGGATCGCGAAGGGCAGCTGCAGTAACAAATGTGCAAGCTTGTGTCCTTATCATCTCCCGTGCACCCGTTCGGAGCTTGAAACTTCCGTGCACGCAGGCGCGGGAGATAGCGGGAGTGCGCCTCAACTTAGATGGTGACAAAGTATTGGTGTGCTCGGTTAATGCTAGGTCGTTCGGGATAACGACATATCGCATGGATATCTCCTTTGTTGCACAATATTTAGAAATATATCCACAGGATCTAAAAATATATCCACAGGACCGCGTTATAGTTAGGGGCGATTCGAACGATATGCACACCGGCTGGTGCTATAACTGGTCAGATGCTCGGGGAATACGCCTAAGGCAACACACTTCCTAAGACAAACTGACCATCGCCAATGAATAAACATTGCCCACTCGCCTTGGCCAACACGGTGGTCAGCAAGGCACCTCTTCAGACCTGGAATTGGTTTCAGGTCTGGAGAAATTGTATGGACGCTGGTTGAAGATGTCATGGGTGGCGACCATTACTCAGTGGTGGTGTCATTGGTCCTTCGAGGGCTACAACTTCAACGGCTTCACTAACGCCATCGAATAGGGGAGCACGTTCCATGGGATGATTTCCGGCAAGTAGTCGATGAGTGCCGCGCTCCCACTGAATTAGACGAGATTATTAATCAAATCAACACGGCTAAGAGAAAGCTACAAGAAAGCTGTCAGTAAAATTTCATGGCCCAAAGCTGGACTTTCATCTTTTGAGCATGTGGAATCGAAGACTTCATGCTATCAATGGATATCGTGGATCTGGTCGCACAGAACGTCGTAGACACGCCCCTGCTTGCATTACACAAGAGGTTGAGCGGTATACCATGTAACTTGCTGTCAAATATTGGTAGCTGCTGTGTCACACAATGGCACAAGCCTCTTCTCGAAAGCCTGGCGTATATTTCGCGCTTTGCTCGGACGGAAGCGTCCGAATTCCCCTTCCTTCACCATAGCTCTGAAACTGAACGCATCCCGGCTGAGCTAACCATAAAAGCAAGGGAGGTCTTTTTCCCCCAACCTGAGCATGTTGATGCGCTGCCGGCGGACCCCCGTCAGACGCACCTCTTGAATATGACGCTCTCTTCACGCTGAATAGACTAGAGGCAGCATTGGATGACTCCAATCACAATAACGGCCCGTGACCAGATCGAGTGCGGTATTCAACCCTTCTGAACCTCCCTAAATCGTATAAACTTGTCCTGTTGAAAGAGATCAAGAAATTTTGGATTAACGGTGAATTTCCTCCTACATAGAAGAAATCAGTGGTGATACCGACTGCAAAACCAGGCAAGCCAGGTCGGTAATTACAATGCCTGAGGCCGAGTTTCGTAACGTCCAACGTATATAAAGTGATGGAACGCATGACTTTACGTAGACTTGAATGGTAGGTCGAGGAACACAACGCCCTGTCGCCTATGCAAGAATTTCGGCAAGGGCTCATCGCGCAGGATATCATCAGAAGACTTCATAAGGACGCTCTCGCATATTCTAGCAGGGCACAGCTCCAGGTAGTTAAGTAGTTGTTAGAGTCGTAAAAGAAAGTGTTTGAATCCGTGCCCCGTAGTACCATACTTCACCGCTTACAAGCAGTGGGAATATGTGGGAACATGTTTCGTTTTGTGAAACCTTTCTTGCGGACAGAACATTTTCGGTGATGGTCGGGGATATTGAAGGCGAATGTCTGCATAATGAAATCGGTGTCCCTCAAGGCGCTATTATACCTCCCGCTCTTTTCAACGTCGTCATGTCAGGCCTCCCACCAATGCTGACATCAATAGCTGCGCTTAATTATGCCGTGCATGCAGATGACACAACCCTGTGGACCAGCTCGGGGTCTCCTGGAGAGCAAGAACAAGCTCTGGAAGCAGACCTTAATTTTGTCCAGAACTGCCTCAAAGAATGTAGCATGCAAACTTCATCGCAAGAAAACGAGTACGTGGTTGTCGTGAACGGACCGCGGCGGCAACGTGAGGCCGAACTCAACCTTTTCTCCCTTCGGTTAGGAGACTCAGTCATTTGCAGGAAACAAACACTCCGCATACTCGGCATGGCAAATGACGAGGATGGAGGAGCCAAAGCTGGCTACGCCCCACACTTCTGAGTTGCTATCAAGCCTTACGCCTTATGCGCCGTGTCTCGGCGCGTGGTTGGGGTAATAAAGATGCTGGGCTCGGTCGGGTGGCCCCAGCTGTCGTCACAAGAATAATTATTTACGCAGATCCCTTCATGCGGCTTAACGCAACCCAACACCTCCAGCTTGAGCGTATCAATCGCAAGTCAATGCGCCTGGTGACGGGTCTACCACAGTACTGCCCTGTACTGACCTACATGCGTGTAGCAGAGTCAATGCCATGCAGGATGTGGCGGAGCAGCAATTGCACGCCCAGCATGTTCGTCTATCCACAACGGCAGCTGGCCGTCATATCCTGCGGGCATTAGGCTACAATGTCGACATTCAAGAGCCACTTCCGTTCCCTTCCCCACCTTGAGAACTGATCGACCTTGTAGATGTCCTGTCACTACCAAAAATGCAAGTTTCGCGAATCCACTAAGGCTCAAAGCTGCCGCAAAACGCCATGCGAAGATGTCGTGCAAGCTAGCCCAAGAACGAGTCATTCAACTATACACAGACGCCGCTGAGTATCCAGGTGGCGCCGGCATAGTTTGCCATTATTCTGAGTCGGGCACTACTACAGTACAATGGTTTACCGAAGAGCACGCTGTCACTAATCTTCTGCTCCTGGCCATACATCTGGCCATTACTCACATCGCAGAAAGGCTAGATCCTGCTCCGTGCACCTATTATGCCTACGCTGCCTCGCAGGCAGCCTACACTGCCTGCAACTCAGGGGGAGCAGGCTATGCCGTTCTCAAGACTGTTCGAGCTGAAGTCCGTCGCCTGCGAGACGACGGCTACACAAATAGATCCCTGCACATGAAGGAATCACTGGAAACGCAAAGGCACACCAGGCTGCTCGCACATCAGCTCTTTCGACACCTTTGCCTGTATCCAGTGTCGTTTCCACTTCCTGGGTCCGCGTCACCGTTGCAAACTCGACGTCGCCTCTCAGGGATATGTCGCTACCGCGCCCATTGCTGTCGTCGCAAAGTCCTCAAGCACTTGCCCAATACTTAGAAACTGTATCGCTAACCAGACGGTATATGCACATGGATAGAAGCGGTCCTCCTTCGCCGCACAGATTGATCAGCTTCTGTTACCAGCAAGGCTACGCCTCGTGAACCCGCGCTCATACCCACCTTTAGCGTCTGCGCAAGCAGGCGTTTGGTGTGTAGCGACACCACGGACCCGAGCTAACGGGGCGGGGGGGGGGGTTCGACCCCCTCCCACGCCTAGCCGTGCGTGCCTTTGCCGTGTCCGGGGAAAAGGGGATCCTGGGGGTTGAGCCGACGCCGGGTGTTTGGACCGTTAAGGCCCCCCGGCGGAGGCAACACACCCCTTTGGCCCCGGCTTCACCCCTGGGCTGACCCACCCAGGGGAAATCGGCAGTCGCCTTTTCCTATCTTTCTCTACCACATCTTCGTCTTTCTCTCTCACTTTTAGCGTTTCCTGTCTTCTCTCTTCCATTTACTTCAAGGTTTTCGTGGCGGCAAGGGTTAACCTTGTGCATATGTCCTTCCTTGGGCATTATATATTAGTTTATAGTGGTCATGTACAGCTGGCGTCTGTGGTTCTATAAAGGGCTGCAGCGTCCCCTCGTTGGGCTCGGTGGTGGGCGGCTACCATGGCCGCCGAAAATTACCATACACTTATGAACTATAATGCCTTCCCCAAACTGTCTGATCGCCCTCTCGCAAAGAGGTGGCGCACCGAAGAAACCCACATCTTTTCTACGCGGAAAGAAATTTTCCCTCGTTTTCATGTAATCCACTGCACAGATCCTCAGAAGACCGTCAGAACTCTATCCCCATTTATTGTTGCCAAGTGTCTTGCTGACACAATTGGACCCGGCTACAAGGCCACTAAAATGATTAGCGGCGACTTGTTGCTTGAAGTACGAGACAGTGCACAGTACAGAAAGCTTTCAAACCTTGTGTCATTCGGCGCTGTTCCAGTCACAGTGACCCCTCATCGGTCAATGAGGGGTCACGTTCGAGGAGTGATCTCCGATGATTACCTTCTAAACCTGACTGAAGAAGAGCTCCTAGAAGGATGGAAGTAGCAGAACGTAACCCAGGTGCAAAGAATTAAGATCAAGCACGAGAACAATGAAATTGCGACAAAATTTTTGATCATCACTTTTGCTTCAACTGTCCTGCCAGAGTCCCTTGAAACTGGCTATACAAAAACAAGAATCAGACCCTACATCCCCAATCCACGTAGGTGTTTTAAGTGCCAACGTTTCGGCCATGGTTCGCAGAGTTGCAGAGGCCGGCTGACCTGTGCCAAATGCGGGAACCACGAACACTCCTCCGACATCTGTGACAGTCCGCTCCACTGTCCAAACTGTGAAGGTGAGCACGAGGCATACTCTAGAGTTGTCCTACATGGAAAAAGAAGAAAGACATAATCACACTAAATTACAAAGAAAATGTCTCGTTCAGGGATGCACGAAGGCGGTGTTCGCCTTTCTATGGCACATTCTACGCTGATGCGGCGCGTCGGAGGGCAGCGCCGCAGCGGCCTCCGCCACAAGTCCAGCTCGCGCGCAGCGAGCTGTTGGCTGTGGCTCCTGCCCCCGTGGTGGAAGCAGTTACCTCTGCTCCACCCACCCCGCAAGAAAGTCCCGCTACCCTAGGGTCGCTGGCACCAACACAACCACCGGCGAGAGCCTGCGCTACGCGAACCGAACACGCAGGACCGTCACGACCCGTCACGGTGGGCGCAGCCAAGGCTGCCTCACTCCCTCCGGCCCCAGCTGGCGCTGTCGACGAACAGCGCAGCCTGGACCTGAAGACTGTCCCATCGACCTCCGGGCTGGTGGGCTTAAAAACCTCGTCCTCTGTGGCGAGACTTTCACGGGAAACCTCTCGCTCGTACGAGCGCTCGTTCGGCGCCTCGCAGGAGGCAATGGACACTACACCTATCCTAACGGCGCATCAAGCGCCCAAGGAGCGGCGAGCGTCCCTCGACCGCTCCAAAAAAGATAAGACTCGCGTCACAGGGCCCAGAAAGGGCCCTGCAATTTAAGGCAGTACCTATTTCCTTTGTACACACAGCACCAACTCACTTTCACAATGGAAACACAAATTATGCAGTGGAACGTGAGGGGCCTTCTTAGGAACCTCGATGACGTTCAAGAACTCTTACACAAACACAACCCAAAAGTGCTGTGTGTGCAAGACACACACCTTAAACCAAAGCATACGAACTTCCTCACTCAATATATCACTTTCCGCAAAGATCGTGATGTTGCGCTCGCGTCGTCTGGCGGTGTTGCCATCATAATAGACAAAAGTGTAGCATGTCAACGCATGCAGCTGCAAACAGCACTGGAAGCGGTGGCCGTTAGGGCTGTTCTTTGAAACAAACTCATTACCATTTGCTCACTTTATATACCCCCACACTATCAGCTACACAAACATGAATTTCAGTCTTTTATAGATGAGTTGCCAGAACCTTACGTTGTTCTCGGTGACTTCAATGCACACAGTAGCTTGTGGGGCGACTCTCGCAGCGATGCGCGAGGCCGGCTCATTGAGCAATTTCTGCTCTCTGCGGATGCATGTCTATTGAACATGAAGGAACCAACATTTTATAGCCTTGCCAACCAAAGTTATTCATCCATAGATCTTAGCATTGCTTCTCCCATACTTTTACCTTATCTTAACTGGAGCGTTACAAAAAACCCTTTTGGAAGTGATCATTTTCCAGTACTCCTGCGAACAACAAAACAAAACGAATCTCCACCACAAGCTCCGTGGTGGAAGGTCAATACAGCCAACTGGGAAAAGTACCAACGTCTTACTGCAAGGATCTCTTGGGCCGACATATCTTCCTTAGGAATTGACGCTGCAGTTCAATATTTCACTGTTTTTATAATTGACGCTGCCTTGCAAAGTATACCTGAAGTAAGAAGTGCAGTAGGTAAACGTCGTGTACCTTGGTGGAACGACGAATGCCGTGAAGCTCGCAACAAGCAGAACAAAGCGTGGGGGCTACTACGCGATTCCCCCACTGCAGAAAATCTAATCAATTTTAAGCATGTAAAATCTCAAGGGCGGAGAACGCGCCGGCAGGCCAGAAGAGAGAGTTGGCAAAGATACATATCAAGTATCAACTCCTACACGGATGAAGCTAGGGTATGGAACAGGGTTGGTAGGGTACAGGGTCGACAAACATTCTCTCCTCCATTGGTGAACACACATGGAGACACCTTGGAGGACCAGGCGAACTCCCTGGGCGCACACTTCGCACATGTGTCCAGTTCGTCACATTACTCCGAAGCCTTCCAACGGTACAAAACACAGGCAGAGAGGCAGAAGTTAGAACGCAAAAGTGCAAAAAGTGAGGGATACAATCGGCCTTTCTGCTTGGCAGAGCTGCAGGCAGCACTAGCTTGCTGCAGCGGGTCTGCCCCAGGTGCCGACCGTGTAGTATACGGAATGTTGAAAAATCTACCACATGAATCACAAAACACCCTCCTTTGTCTCTAAAACGGTGTATGGTCGTCCGGCGAGATCCCCTCTGCGTGGAAAGAGGCTATTATAATTCCGGTTGTGAAAGAGGACAAGAAATCTTTGGTTTCCAGTTACAGGCCCATAGCCTTAACAAGTTGTCTTTGTAAAGTTTTTGAAAAGATGATAAACCGCCGGTTGTTACATTTCCTCGAATCCAACAAACTACTTGACCCCTATCAGTGTGGCTTTCGAGAAGGTCGGTCCACTACTGACCATTTGATACGTATCGAGGCAGAAATTCGTGAAGCATTTGTCCATAAACAGTTCTTGTCTGTGTTCCTCGATATGGAAAAGGCTTATGATACAACGTGGCGGTTTGGAATTATGAAAGACCTCTCGCACTTAGGCGTGCGTGGTACAATGTTAAATATAATAGAAAGCTACTTGTCGAACCGCATATTCCGTGTTCGAGTGGGCAAGACAATGCAGGAAACCGGAGTGCCTCAGGGTGGGGTGCTCAGTTGTACTCTTTTTATTACAAAAATGAATTCTCTGCGTCTGTACATCTCACGTAACATGTTTTATTCTACGTATGTAGATGATGTGCAGATAGGGTTTAAATTCGCGGGATCGAATCCCGGCCGCGGCGGCTGCATTTTCGATGGAGGCGAAAATGTGTGAGGCCCGTGTACTTAGAGAAAGAACCCCAGGTGGTCGAAATTCCCGGAGCCCTCCACTACGGCGTCTCTCATAATCATATCGTGGTTTTGGGACGTTAAACCACAGATATTATTATTAGATAGGGTTTAAATCCTGTTCTATCGCAATCTGTGAGCGACAGGTCCACCTTTGTCTTAACAAGGTCTCGAAATGGGCTGATGAGAAGGGGTTCAGACTGAACTCACAAAAAAGCACTTGCGTCCTTTTTACAAGAAAAAGAGATTTAAACCCGTATCCTGAAATTTTCATGCGGGGTGAGCGTCTACCTGTCAACGGAGAACATAAATTTCTAGGCATAATCTTAGACGCAAAGTTAACCTTTGTAGAGCACATAAAATATCTTAAAAATAAATGTATGAAAACAATGAATATCCTAAAAGTGCTATCACGCACAACGTGGGGCAGCGATAGAGAATGTCTGATGAGCCTCTATAAAAGCCTCATACGCACCCGTCTAGATTATGGAGCGATCGTTTACCAGTCTGCAACGCCAACTGCTCTCGAAATGCTGGACCCTGTCCACCATTTAGTCATTCGTCTTTCCACAGGTGCCTTCAGAACAAGCCCTGTAGAAAGCCTGTACGTGGAATCAGACGAGTGGTCTCTTCATTTACAGAGGTCATAACTATCTTTTAAGTATTTTTTGAAAGTGAACGCAAGCACTGATCATCCCGCATATCCTGCTGCAAATAACCTGTCCAGTTGCCAGCTTTTTCACAACAAACCTGCAGCGAAGGAGCCTTTCTCGCTGCGCGTACGAGCTCTCGCTGTAGAAACAGGTGTCCCACTGATCGAACACCGCTTAATGGCTCCTACTTTACAGGTCGCGCATTGGGAGTGGCAGGTTATAGACTGTGATACTTCTTTTGTAGATGTCACAAAGCATCCCCCCCTCTACACATGCAAATGTATTTCCGTGAACTGCAGCACAAATACCCTTGCGCAGAAATTTTTACAGATGCGTCAAAGTCCCATTCTGGCGTGTCCTACGCAGTCGTCGGTCAACCTTATTCTCACTCTGGTACTGTGCACCCTAACACAAGCATATTCACAGCAGAGGCACACGCAATACTGGAGGCCGTAAAACACACTAAAGAAATGAAAATAAGAAATGCAGTAATGTATACAGATTCCTTAAGCGTGGTGAAAGCTTTAAAAACCCTCAAAACATACAGAAATCCTGTTATTGTATCGCTATACTCACTCCTGTGCACCGTATACTCGGCCGAACAGCATGTTGTAATATGCTGGGTGCCAGGACATCGGGGTATAAAGGGCAATGAGCTGGCTGACGAGCTCGCCATATCAACTCATGCAAACGCTACTGCATCGTCCACAGCTGTCCCTGTACTGGACTTAAAGCCCCTATTAAGGAAAAAAAGTCGGGGCTTACTGGCAGCGGTTATGGGACCGACAAGTAGAAAATAAGTTACACGTGATCAAGCCACACCTCGGTAACTGGCCACCCACATCAAACATACGTCGTACAGAGGTTACACTCTGTCGACTTCGAATAGGACACACACACAGCACACATGCTCACCTCTTGTCCAGTGGTGATCCACCTGTGTGTGATAAATGCGGTGAGCCACTCACCGTGCTCCACATTTTAATACAATGCAAGGAACTAGACGCTATTAGAAGAAAACATTTTCCGTTTCCCTACCGACGTCAAATACCATTGCATCCATCTATGTTCATAGGTAGGGAACCGCTTTTTCATACAAATCATTGTCCGCGTTTTTAAGGGATGCAAATAGTTTGCACGTCACGTTCTCCGGCAACCCGTTGCACTACCTCTGAGAAGAGGCTGCTGCTGCGGTGGCTACAAGAAAATAGCACCTGCCTCGCGGCCCTTGGAGACAAGGGCTGTGAACGAGGCATTCGTGCTCTGGCCATCTGTGTATCGTTCATTATCACGACTCCCTGTCATTGATCCTCACTGCATACATCATGTCACTCTCATAATTTTATTACCTATATTGCCACGCCCACTTCTTGTCTTGTTTTGATGTATTCGGGTTTGACCGGCAGGGACGGTTATCAACGCTCGACGCTGTCCGCGAAGCATTGTTCGAGAAGCTTCACGTCTATAGTAGATCGTTCTGTAAAGATTGCGCCCCGCACGCGAACGTTCCAGCTTTGTCTAGAGATAACGCCGCCACCAGCGATATTGCTGGAAAGTTCGATACCGCCTGTATAAAAGCCAACGCGATTGACCGCTTGTCAGTTGATCGACGGACGACGCCCTGTTCGCCGCTATATTTGTACAGCGTGTATTGCTGTAGTTATAGTTCTCATTTTCCGGCCACAAGTTCGGCCAAATAAACAGTTCCATCCTGCAAACGCCGACTGCTGTCTTCATCGACGTCACGACCACGTGACATCTGGTGGAGGTGCTGCTTCGCTCATGTTCCGGTCGCCCCCGTCAGGCCGTGAACCCAGTCCGGGCCGCAACGAAGACATCGACGCCTACCCGAACAGCGAGCAAGCCGCAGGACACAAGGACTACCTCCAGAATACCAGCCTTTACCCGACAAGACCAGGAAGACCCCGACCATGACCAACACAACAGCGACAATGACAGCAACCATGCCGCTTGCACCCGTGCTGCTACAGCGCCCAAAGGAACCACCGACCTTTCACGGATCATCTGCTGAAGACCCGGAAAGTTGGCTGGAGAAGTACGACCGCGTCGCCATTTTTAACGAATGGACCGATGAAGACAAGTTAAGACACGTCTACTTCGCCTTGGAGGACTCTGCCCGAACTTGGTTCGAGAACCAAGAGCGAAGCCTCACGACGTGGGACATTTTTCGCACACGATTCCTTGCCACATTCACGAGTGTCGTCCGCAAGGAGAGGGCCGAAGCTCTGCTGGAAACCCGTGTGCAGCTTCCAAACGAGAACGTGGTGCTGTACGCGGAAGAGATGAGCAGACTGTTCCGACACGCCGACCCAGCCATGCCCGAGGACAAGAAAGTCCGCCTGCTCATGCGAGGGGTAAAGCAAGAGCTCTTCGCTGGGCTAATGCGGAACCCACCGTCGACAGTCCGAGAGTTCGTCTCAGAGGCGACGACGATTGAGAAGACGTTGGAAATGCGCAACCGGCAGTATAATCGCCGATCGATTCAAGACAACCCAGTTGTCCATGCTGTCGGCTCCGACGACCTGGGCGAAACGATCCGAGCGATCGTGCGGGAAGAACTACGCAAGCTCTTACCCTCACCACAGCCTGAAGTTGCGTCGATCGCTGACATCGTCCGAGAGGAAATCCAGCAGTCTCTGGGCACCCCCGAGTCAGCGCAGCCGCAGCTGCAAGCAGTGACCTATGCTGCTGCAGCCCGACGCAACGCCCCCCCTCCTCGCCCAAGTCAAGACGCCGCGCCGCCTCAACAGTTCCGCCGCCAGGCACCACCGCCGCCGCCACCGACGTCACACCGCCCGCCAGCCGGCCAACGATACACGCCGAGGAAGACCGACGTTTGGCGCGCCCCCGACCACCGCCCACTCTGTTACCATTGCGGAGAAGCTGGCCACACTTACCGCCGCTGCCAGTACCGACAGATGGGACTGCGTGGATTCGCCATCGACGCGCCGCGTCCACAGCGAGGGGAAAGACCACGTGGCATCGCCGACTACCTCGCGGGAACGCAATGGACGCCCCGACAACCTTCCCGTTCGCCGTCGCCAGGCCGCTACGTCTCTCCCCAACGCCGACCATACACTGGCCCAACTCGGGGCCGGTCACCTAGCGCGTATCCGGAAAACTAAGGGCAGCAACCGATGGAGGTGCGGTTGCTGTACGACGAAATACCGAAGAGCCTCCGCCGCCGACGACAACGCCGCAACGACATCTAAAGAACACGCCGCAAGCCGAACGAAGCCCTGACGTCGAAACTTCACGGCCCGAAGAAGACATGACGACACAACGAAGAAGCAGCGGGACAAACCGACGTAGCCGTGATCCGACGCCACGACCAAATCGAAACGGTAGGCGACGAACGAGTGACCTCGACGTTCTCATCGACGGCCACAACGTCACCGCTCTCGTCGATACTGGAGCCGACTATTCCGTCATCAGTGGACCGTTCGCGACGAAGCTGAAGAAAGTCAAGACCGCCTGGGAAGGCCCCGAAATCCGCACAGCGGGAGGTCACCTAGTAACGCCGGCAGGAATCTGCACAGCGAGGGTCTCCATCAACAACCGGATTTATCCCGCAAGCTTTGTAGTCCTTCAGCATTGCTCCCGAGATGTCATCCTTGGTATGGACTTCTTAGGCCTTCATGGTGCAGTCATCGACCTCAGATCGAAGTCGATAACACTATCTACAGAAAAAGCATTACCGCGGTACACGCCGCCAGGGAAGCATGCCTTGAATGTGCTGGAAGACCAAGTCACCATTCCCCCTCGCTCCAGCGTCATCATTTCCGTCGGCTCTCAGAAAGTAGCAGACCTGGAAGGCGTCATTGAAGGCGACCAGCACCAGTTGATTAACCGCGAGATTTGCGTCGCAAGAGGAATAGCAGAGTTGCGGGGAGGCAAAGCAACAGTGATGCTCACAAATTTTAGCAACGAGTATAAGCACGTAAACAAAGGCACGACAGTCGCCTACATCGAAGAAATCACGGCTACGTCGATGGCTTTCGCCATCGCCGATTCTTCCGAGCCAACACCGACGAACCAAGCTTCTCAACCAGTTTTCGACGTTAATCCTAGCCTTCCGAAGCATAAACAAGAACAGCTCAAAACCCTGCTCTTGAAATACAGGGACTGCTTTTCGTCATCGTCAAGAATCCGCCAGACCCCAGTCGCAAAACATCGCATCATAACAGAGGAAAATGCCAGGCCACTCCGGCAGAGCCCGTACAGAGTTTCAACGCGAGAACGCGAATCCATAAAGAAACAAGTCGACGAAATGCTACGCGACGACATCATCCAGCCGTCGAAGAGTCCATGGGCGTCACCCGTGGTGTTAGTGAAGAAGAAAGACGGAACCCTACGCTTCTGCGTCGATTATCGCCGCCTGAACAAAATCACGAAGAAGGACGTCTACCCTCTCCCACGGATAGACGACACCCTGGATCGACTCTACAACGCGAGGTACTTTTCGTCGATGGACCTCAAGACCGGCTATTGGCAAATCGAAGTCGACGAGAGAGACCGAGAGAAGACTGCCTTTATAACACCAGACGGCCTCTTCGAGTTCAAGGTTATGCCCTTTGGTCTTTGCTCGGCACCTGCGACGTTCCAGCGCGTTGTGGACACCGTGCTGGCTGGACTGAAGTGGCAGACTTGCCTTGTGTACTTGGACGACGTCATTGTGTTTGCCTCAAGCTTCGACGAACACCTCCGGCGCCTTGACACTGTACTACAAGCAATCAAGACTTCTGGCCTCACCTTGAAGCCTGAAAAGTGCCGCTTTGCATACGAGGAGCTGCTGCTTCACGTGATCAGCAAGGGTGGTGCATACGAGGAGCTGGTCACGTGATCAGCAAGGGTGGTGTTCGCCCAGACCCGCGGAAAACAGCTGCCATCGCTGCCTTCCCGCCCCCCACCGACACGAAAGCCGTGCGCCGTTTTCTCGGTTTGTGCGCCTACTACAGGCGCTTTGTCAAGGAATTTTCACGAATCGCCGAACCGCAAACTCACCTCACGAAGACCGACGCGCCATTCAAGTGGGAAACGGCGCAAATTGAAGCATTTGAAGAACTGAAACGACGCCTTCAGATGCCTCCTATACTAGCACATTTCGACGAATACGC
Organism: Rhipicephalus sanguineus; assembly: GCF_013339695.2. NCBI lineage: Eukaryota > Metazoa > Arthropoda > Arachnida > Ixodida > Ixodidae > Rhipicephalus > Rhipicephalus sanguineus. Next base: position 90,500,348 of record NC_051182.1, on the reverse strand, counting down.
CGATACGGAAATCCACACCGACGCAAGCAGCGTAGGACTCGGCGCCGTCCTTGTGCAGAAGACTGACGGGCAGGAAAGGGTCATCAGTTATGCTAGCCGGTCGCTATCAAAGGCAGAAACGAACTATTCCACAACAGAAAAGGAGTGCCTAGCGATCATCTGGGCTGCATCCAAGTTTTGCCCCTACCTCTACGGCAGGCCCTTCAAAGTTGTGAGCGACCACCACGCATTGTGTTGGCTAGCTAACTTGAAGGACCCTTCAGGTCGCCTCGCACGGTGGAGCCTACGACTTCAAGAATTCGACATTACCGTCGTTTACAAGTCCGGAAGGAAACACTCCGACGCTGACTGCCTGTCTCGCGCCCCCGTCGACCCACCGCCGCAGGACGACAAGGAGGACGACTCCTTCTTGGGAATCATAAGTGCCGACGACAGCGAACGGATCCAGAACTCAGGGGCCTTGTGGAATACCTCGAGGGCAGGACCACCGTTGTTCCGAAGGTATTCACGCGGGGACTGCCGTCATTTTCTTGCGCAACGGTGTTCTCCTAAAGAAGAACTTCTCACCGCTTCGAGCCGATAGCCTTCTCGTGGTACCCTCGACATTGCGGCCAGAGGTCCTCCAGGCTCTGCACGACGACCCGACGGCTGGACACCTGGGAGTTTCTCGCACGCTAGCAAGATGACAGGAGAAGTACTACTGGCCGCGCCTTTCCGCCGACGTCACTCGTTACGTGAAGACCTGCCGGGACTGTCAGCGACGCAAGACACCGCCCACTAGGCCAGCCGGACTTCTGCAGCCTATCGAGCCACCTCGACGGCCGTTCCAGCAAATCGGGATGGACTTACTGGGTCCGTTCCCGACGTCCAATACCGGAAACAAATGGATCGTCGTAGCTACAGACTACCTCACCCGCTACGCCGAGACGAGGGCCCTGCCTAGAGGCAGTGCCGCCGAGGTAGCGAAGTTCTTCGTTGAGAACATCGTCCTGCGTCATGGCGCCCCAGAAGTTCTCATCACCGACAGAGGTACGGCGTTTACTGCTGACCTAACTCAGGCAATACTGAGATACAGCCAAACAAGCCACCGACGGACCACAGCGTACCACCCACAGACAAATGGCCTGACCGAGCGACTAAACAAGACCATCGCCGACATGTTGGCCATGTATGTCGACGTCGAACACAAGACGTGGGATGCCATCCTTCCGTATGTGACCTTCGCATACAACACGGCCGTCCAAGAAACGACGCAGATGACTCTGTACAAGTTGGTCTACGGAAGGAGCCCGGCGACGACGCTCGACGCCATGCTACCCAACGTCACCGACGAAGAAAACCTCGATGCCGCCGCTTACTTACAACGTGCCGAAGAAGCTCGACAGCTCGCCCGCCTGCGCATCAAGACCCAGCAGCACACCGACAGCCGTCGCTACAATCTTCGACGACGCTTCGCGGAGTACCAGCCCGGCGACCGTGTTTGGGTCTGGACGCCGATACGCCGACGTGGGCTTAGCGAAAAACTCCTTCGGCGATACTTCGGGCCATACAAGGTTCTTCAACGCCTCGGCGCTCTTGACTACGAGGTGATCCCGGACGGCATTACGAACTCCCAGCGACGCCGCGCACGACCTGAAGTCGTCCATGTCGTGCGCCTTAAGCCGTTTTTTGCGCGTTAGCGAACCTGGGGACTCTATTTTTCTTCCTTTGTTATTGTAATTTATTTTTGTATGCACTTGTTTTTTTTCTCTCTCTTCTATGTTCTTTCACAAGCATCGGGACGATGCTTTTTCAGAGGGGGGCAATGCCACGCCCACTTCTTGTCTTGTTTTGATGTATTCGGGTTTGACCGGCAGGGACGGTTATCAACGCTCGACGCTGTCCGCGAAGCATTGTTCGAGAAGCTTCACGTCTATAGTAGATCGTTCTGTTAAGATTGCGCCCCGCACGCGAACGTTCCAGCTTTGTCTAGAGATAACGCCGCCACCAGCGATATTGCTGGAAAGTTCGATACCGCCTGTATAAAAGCCGACGCGCTTGACCGCTTGTCAGTTGATCGACGGACGACGCCCTGTTCGCCGCTATATTTGTACAGCGTGTATTGCTGTAGTTATAGTTCTCATTTTCCGGCCACAAGTTCGGCCAAATAAACAGTTCCATCCTGCAAACGCCGACTGCTGTCTTCATCGACGTCACAACCACGTGACAATGTGTTTTACCGGCCCTAGGGCGCGGAAATTTAGGCTCATATACAGCCGTGTAACATTATCATAGCTCATATCCCCTACATATCGTAAATCGCGGATCATTCTTATATTTCACCTCACCTCTGTTCATGGCGCTCTTTGGCCAAGCATGGCCCTTGCACCATTAAAACCCAGATATCATCATACCCACCTTTAGGGTACTCATACTGCGCCTTAACTGGGCGGGCTTCGACCTGGTTTTCTGCAAGAGTAGACTGATCCGCCACATCTCTTAAGGCCCAAGTAGGCACTCCAGCTATGACGTATCTTTTTAGACTATTCAAGGAGAACGAAGGACCTGGCCGTCTATCTCCAGAGCCAGCCTAGGAACCACTCCACCTCGAGAAAGAAGAGTACCCCGGTCACCCTCCCCAACCCCCTTAGAGCAAGCACCTCCTTTCTGCCGCAAGGTCAACCTCTTTACATTCATGCAGAAATAAAGAGGTTAAAAAAGAAAAGAAAAAAAAACAACTGTGGTTAGATACCGGGGCTGGATTTTCACGCTTTATAATCTTTAAAAACATTCTTGTCTAGTCTTTCGGCCCCAGTGGTGGCCGTAACAGGACAGAAATAGGGATGTAGTATTGCACTGTAAAAACGACGAAAACGTCATAGGCATGCAATTAGAAAAGGAGATATGTAGAAAGGTGCACCTAACAAAGTTTACTTAATAAACGCAATACGCTTAATGCTCACTGATACTTAATATTAGGTGTACACCTAATAGCACATTCAATGAAGAGGGAAAATAATAATAATAAATAGCGTCATGTGCTGAACAAATGTGCCATAAAAATGAACGACCATGTGTGATTGAGGCAAGCACCGACCAGGCTGCTATGTCACCCCTGTCAATCGACAACCTGTTTTGAAAAGCGGTTGAGACAGATTAGACTGCCCTCCACAGTTATATCTGCTAATCGTGCCTGTTCTCCTTCCCGTAAGCCAATTTGCTCCGCAGCCTGCTTTGTGCTTGGACAAAGAGGCCTCACGCGCCAAACGCCTGACCCAAAACTTTTACTTCGCAACAGGGTCTGCGTTGTCGATTTATTGAAAAGAGGAAAGTGTACTTCTCTCTCTTGTGCGCACATATTATCACCAGAGATTCTATCCTGGCATCCCAAGCTACCGCCACGTCTAAGATGAATGTTTTTTCCTTGAAGTTCACGACAATATCAGGCCGCAGCCGGGTACCATCGCCGGCCACAAGGTGGCGGTCGGTTGAGCTACCAGGCTCGTGCCCGGGAAATGCACGTGCTGCGGGGAAGATAGGAAACGGCGGAGCATGTTCTGATTGAATGTGGAGACATCCACCCGGGTGTACGTATGGGCACGAGCCTACATGACGCCTTGGGTTTTAGAGACAATGGAAAGCTGAACACACCCGCGATTGAAATACGTAAGAGACTGTTAGAGTATTGGTGGCAGAAAACTAGAGAGAAAGGACAAAAATAAATAATGGGGAAAAAAATAAGGACATTCTGCCGTAAAGGGCACAGAACGGAGCTGAAAACTAAAGTTTTTTTTTCTTCTGGAGTAAAATAGTTTTAATTGAAGTAAAGACAATAGGCCAACGCTAAAAAAAGAGTAAAGGTTTTTTTTTCGAGCCTGGTGGCACGCTTGTCACCGCCCCGTTATAAAGGGGACGCTCATAGCATCCATCCATCCATCCAGCATTGGGGTGATATGATCGAAGTTTGTTAGCGATGGATTTGGAGATGAAATTATGCCATGAGCAACGCGGCTCGTAAACGGCTTCACACACCTGGAGGATATGGTAGGTTGTTTTGGGAGCCTGTGGCAACGTCTGCATAGCCTGGCCGAATCGTCTTTGCTGCGTCGATTGTAGAACGTCCTTGTCGGGAATAGGTTATGATGCAGGCGGAGCGATTTTACTTTATCACCGTCGCTCACCTAGCGTTTGTCCAGAGCCAAATGTTCACAAGAGGACCACTCTGAAAAAAAATTACACCATCTACCCCCAAAAGGGGACCATGAGGTGATGCGAAGCCGGAGCACTTGCACGATCGCGTTCCGTTCGCGTTCGTTGGGCATGCTACCAACCTCGCGAAGTGGAACGTGAAGAGGAACGCTACGCGCGTCGTGTCTTCCCTCTAGCCTGGTCCTTTATTCTCACAAGGCTAGCGGCGAACGCGGTCGACAGGCGTGCGAGAGGGGGGGAGCGTGGGGGAGGGGACGCGCATGCGCTGGCGCTCATCACGGCGTTGCGCGGGAGAGATTGAGGCGCGCGAGTGGGGGAGGGGAGGGGGAGTAGAGAGCAGGTGTATGGAGAGGAGGTGTGTGGAGAAAGTTTCCGCATGTACAGTAAGGGTGGTCACGCCGCACACCACCAGCACCGGATTGAACTCCGCCATTGGATGCTTCGCATCTAAAAGGCTTTCGTTCGTGCATTTTCTTTTGGCCTCCTCCAGATGTATCTGGCGTCCATCACGAAGAGTCGCATTCAGAGACGTAGCCTCGGGGACCTCACAGGAAACTCCCACCTCCTCGAGTTGCTCTCTGAAACCATCAAGGACGCTACATGGCTTCCGCGATTGGGAGAGCCCAGACGCTGGAGCCTCGCGAAAGACTTTACCGGAACCTCTACAGAGACGTGAGACAGATCCAAAATGCCCAGGCCTCCTGATCGATGTGGGTTGTGGACCATGAAACCGGGAAATGATGCCAAGCACGTTTTATTTCACCCCTAATGGTCTTTTCTAATGCAGATGTACATAGAATAACAGTGAGGGAGCTGAAGGTGGCATATAGCAATTCTGGAACCAATACAATTGAGATAAGCTGAAGTTTTTGAAAAGGCTTTAATAGGGCCTAAATATGATGGCCAAATCTCTCTGAATTAAATAATTGAAGTCTTCGGTGGTATGTTCCCCGCAGGGGCGTCTGTGGAAGCAGGCGTTTGGTGTGTAGCGACAACCACGGACCCGAGCTAACGGGGGGGTCTCGACCCCCTCCCACGCCCCGCCGTGCGTGGCTTTGCCGTGTCCGGGGAAAAGGGGATCCTGGGTGTTGAGCCGACGCCGGGTACTTGGACCTTTAAGGCCCCCCGGCAGAGGCAACACACCCCTTTGGCCCCTGCTTCACGTAGACGGCACCCCTGGGCTGACCCACCCAGGGGAAATCGGCGGTCGCCTTTTCCTGTCCCCCTCTCTGATCTTTCACTTTCCTATCTTCTTTCCTTGCTGTCCTGTCTCCTATTACCT